>NW_027040439.1:229690-252190 GCF_034236695.1 Oncorhynchus nerka
CATAGAGGTAGATAGAGGCCTTTGGTGACTAGCTACTGTACATAAAGGTAGATAGAGGCTGTCTCAGTCTGTCTGTCTCAGTCTCTCTCCTTCTATCTGTCTGTCTCAGTCTCTCTCCTTCTATCTGTCTGTCTCAGTCTCTCCTATCTGTCTGTTCATCAGTAGATCCTCTGGTGACTATCTGTCACAATCAAATCAAATTGTATTAGCTACAGTTCATAGAGCCCAGATAGAACAGGTGACTACTGTACATTACAGTAGATAATGTTTGGTGACTAGCTACTAACATTTACATTACATTTACATTTAAGTACATTTATAGACGCCTTTGGTGACAGAGCGACTGTACAAATTGGTGCTTTCACTTATGACATCCAGTGGTAACAGCCACTTTACAATAGTGCATCTAGGTCTTTTGGTGGGAGCTACTGTACATAGGTAGATACTTTATCCTATCCTAGGTATTACTTTGGTGATCCTATCCTAGGTATTACTTTGGTCCTATCCTAGGTTATTACTTGACTCCTATCCTAGGTATTACTTTGGTCCTATCCTAGGTATTACTTTATCTAGCTATCCTAGGTATTACTTTATCCTATCCTAGGTATTACTTTATCCTATCCTAGGTATTACTTTGGTCCTATCCTAGGTATTACTTTGGTCCTATCCCAGTTCATGGTATTACTTTGGTGATCTATCCTAGGTATTACTTTGGTCCTATCCTAGGTATTACTTTATCCTATCCTAGGTATTAGAGGACTTTATCCTATCCTAGGTATTACTTTTATCCATCCTGGTATTACTTTACTGTCCTAGGTATTACTTTATCTATCCTAGGTATTACTTTATCCTATCCTAGGTATTACTTTATCCTATCCTAGGTATTACTTTATCCTAACCAACAATACAGTTTAAAAAAAAATACAGATAGAATAAGAAATAAAATGAACAAGTGATTAAAGAGCAGCGAGACTATATACAGGGGTGACTATTGGTACAGAGTCATAGAGGACTTTGGAGGCTATATACAGGGGGGTATTGGTACAGAGTCAATGTGGAGGCTATATACAGGGGGTATTGGTACAGAGTCAATGTAGAGGTATATACAGGGGTATTGGTGACAGAGTCAGTTCAGACTATATAGAGGGGTATTGACTAGCTACAGAGTAATGAGGCTATATACAGGGGGGTATTGGTACAGAGTCAATGTGGAGGCTATATACAGGGGGTATTGGTACAGAGTCAACTGTAGGCTATATACAGGACTACGGTACAGAGTCAATGTGGAGGCTATATACACGGGGTACCAGTACAGAGTCAATGTGGAGGCTATATACAGGGGGTACCAGTACAGAGTCAATGTGGAGGCTATATACAGGGTGTTACTCGGTACAGAGTCAATGTGGAGGCTATATACAGGGGTATTGGTACAGAGTCAATGTGGAGGCTATATACAGGGGGTATTGGTGTACAGAGTCAATGTGGAGGCTATATACAGGGGGTACCAGTGACAGCTACTGTCAATGTGGAGGCTATATAGAGGGTGTTCGGTACAGAGTCAATGTAGAGGCTATATACAGGGGTATTGGTACAGAGTCAATGTAGGCTATATACTCCCTTCTATTGGTACAGAGTCAATGTGGAGACTATATACAGGGGTATTGGTACAGAGTCAATGTGGAGGCTATATACAGGGGTATTGGTACAGAGTCAATGTGGAGGCTATATACAGGGGGGTATTGGTACAGAGTCAATGTGGAGGCTATATACAGGGGGTATTGGTACAGAGTCAATGTGGAGGCTATATACAGGGGTATTGGTACAGAGTCAATGTGGAGACTATATACAGGGGGTATTGGTACAGAGTCAATGTGGAGGCTATATACAGGGGGTATTGGTACAGAGTCAATGTGGAGGCTATATACAGGGGGGTATTGGTACAGAGTCAATGTGGAGGCTATATCAATAGGTATTGGTACAGAGTCTATGTGGAGACTATATACAGGGGGGTATTGGTACAGAGTCAATGTGGAGGCTATATACAGAATACCTGGTACAGAGTCAATGTGGAGGCTATATACAGGGGGGTATTGGTACAGAGTCAATGTGGAGGCTATATACAGGGGGTACCAGTACCTCGAGTCAATGTGGAGGCTATATACAGGGGGTATTGGTACAGAGTCAATGTGGAGGCTATATACAGGGGTATTGGTCTACAGAGTCAATGTGGAGGCTATATACAGGGGTACCAGTACAGAGTCAATGTGGAGGCTATATACAGGGGGTATTGGTACAGAGTCAATGTGGAGGCTATATACAGGGGTATTGGTACAGAGTCAATGTGGAGGCTATATACAGGGGGTATTGGTACAGAGTCAATGTGGAGGCTATATACAGGGGGGTATTTATCCTATCTAGAGTCAATGTGGAGGCTATATACTTTACCAGTACAGAGTCAATGTGGAGGCTATATACAGGGGGTATTGGTACAAAGTCAATGTGGAGGCTATATACAGGGGGTATTGGTACAGAGTCAATGTGGAGACTATATACAGGGGGTATTGGTACAGAGTCAATGTGGAGGCTATATACAGGGGTATTGGTACAGAGTCAATGTGGAGGCTATATACAGGGGTATTGGTACAGAGTCAATGTGGAGGCTATATACAGGGGGTATTGGTACAGAGTCAATGTGGAGGCTATATACAGGGGCACCATTGGTACAGAGTCAATGTGGAGGCTATATACAGGGGCATTGGTACAGAGTCAATGTGGAGACTATATACAGGGGTATTGGTACAGAGTCAATGTGGGAGGCTATATACAGGGGGTATTGGTACAGAGTCAATGTGGAGGCTATATACAGGGGGTATTGGTACAGAGTCAATGTGGAGGCTATATACAGGGGGTATTGGTACAGAGTCAATGTGGAGGCTATATACAGGGGGTATTGGTACAGAGTCAATGTGGAGGCTATATACAGGGGTATTGGTACAGAGTCAATGTGGAGGCTATATACAGGGGGGTATTGGTACAGAGTCAATGTGGAGGCTATATACAGGGGGGTACCAGTACAGAGTCAATGTGGGAGGCTATATACAGGGTATTTATACAGAGTCAATGTGAGACTATATACAGGGGTATTGGTACAGAGTCAATGTGGAGACTATATACAGGGGGGTACCAGTACAGAGTCAATGTGGAGGCTATATACAGGGGGTATTGGTACAGAGTCAATGTGGAGGCTATATATCCTAGGGGTACCAGTACAGAGTCATGTGGGAGCTATATACAGGGGGTATTGGTACAGAGTCAATGTGGAGACTATATACAGGGGGTATTGGTACAGAGTCAATGTGGAGGCTATATACAGGGGTATTGTACAGAGTCAATGTGTAGGCTATATATCAGGGGGTATTGGTTTAGAGTCAATGTAGGCTATATACAGGGGGTACCAGTACAGAGTCAATGTGGGAGGCTATATACAGGGGTATTGGTATCAGAGTCAATGTGGAGGCTATATACAGGGGGTATTGGTACAGAGTCAATGTGGAGGCTATATACAGGGGGTATTGGTACAGAGTCAATGTGGAGGCTATATACAGGGGGTATTGTTACAGAGTCAATGTGGAGGCTATATACAGGGGAGTACCAGTACAGAGTCAATGTGGAGGCTATATACAGGGGGATTGGTACAGAGTCAATGTGGAGCTATATACAGGGGGGTATTGGTACAGAGTCAATGTGGAGGCTATATACAGGGGGTATTGGTACAGAGTCAATGTGGAGGCTATATACAGGGGTATTGGTACAGAGTCAATGTGGAGGCTATATACAGGGGTATTGGTACAGAGTCAATGTGGAGGCTATATACAGGGGGGTATTGGTACAGAGTCAATGTGGAGGCTATATACAGGGGTATTGGTACAGAGTCAATGTGGAGGCTATATACAGGGGTATTGGTACAGAGTCAATGTGGGAGGCTATATACAGGGGTATTGGTACAGAGTCAATGTGGAGGCTATATACAGGGGGTAGGTACAGAGTCAATGTGGAGGCTATATACAGGGGTATTGGTACAGAGTCAATGTGGAGGCTATATACAGGGGGTACCAGTACAGAGTCAATGTGGAGGCTATATACAGGGGGTATTGGTACAGAGTCAATGTGGAGGCTATATACAGAGGGGTACCAGTACAGAGTCAATGTGGAGACTATATACAGGGGGGTATTGGTACAGAGTCAATGTGGAGACTATATACAGGGGGGTATTGGTACAGAGTCAATGTGGAGGCTATATACAGGGGGGTATTGGTACAGAGTCAATGTGGAGGCTATATACAGGGGGGTATTGGTACAGAGTCAATGTGGAGGCTATATACAGGGGGTACCAGTACAGAGTCAATGTGGAGGCTATATACAGGGGGGTATTGGTACAGAGTCAATGTGGAGGCTATATACAGGGGGCATTGGTACAGAGTCAATGTGGAGGCTATATACAGGGGGTACCAGTACAGAGTCAATGTGGAGGCTATATACAGGGGATACCAGTACAGAGTCAATGTGGAGGCTATATACAGGGGGTATTGGTACAGAGTCAATGTGGAGGCTATATACAGGGGGGTACCAGTACAGAGTCAATGTGGAGGCTATATACAGGGGGTATTGGTACAGAGTCAATGTGGAGGCTATATACAGGGGGCATTGGTACAGAGTCAATGTGGAGGCTATATACAGGGGGTATTGGTACAGAGTCAATGTGGAGGCTATATACAGGGGTATTGGTACAGAGTCAATGTGTAGACTATATACAGGGGGCTACCAGTACAGAGTCAATGTGGAGGCTATATACAGGGGGTACCAGTACAGAGTCAATGTGGAGGCTATATACACGGGGGTACCAGTACAGAGTCAATGTGGAGGCTATATACAGGGGGTACCAGTACAGAGTCAATGTGGAGACTATATACAGGGGGGTATTGGTACAGAGTCAATGTGGAGGCTATATACAGGGGGTATTGGTACAGAGTCAATGTGGACTATATACAGGGGGGTACCAGTACAGAGTCAATGTGGAGACTATATACAGGGGGGCACCAGTACAGAGTCAATGTGGAGGCTATATACAGGGGTACCAGTACAGAGTCAATGTGGAGACTATATACAGGGGGTATTGGTACAGAGTCAATGTGGAGACTATATACAGGGGGTATTGGTACAGAGTCAATGTGGAGGCTATATACAGGGGGTATTGTACAGAGTCAATGTGGAGGCTATATACAGGGGGTATTGGTACAGAGTCAATGTGGAGGCTATATACAGGGGGTACCAGTACAGAGTCAATGTGGAGGCTATATACAGGGGGTATTGGTACAGAGTCAATGTGGAGGCTATATACAGGGGGCACCAGTACAGAGTCAATGTGGAGGCTATATACAGGGGGTATTGGTACAGAGTCAATGTGGAGGCTATATACAGGGGGTATTGGTACAGAGTCAATGTGGAGGCTATATACAGGGGGTATTGGTACAGAGTCAATGTGGAGGCTATATACAGGGGGTATTGGTACAGAGTCAATGTGGAGGCTATATACAGGGGGTATTGGTACAGAGTCAATGTGGAGGCTATATACAGGGGGTATTGGTACAGAGTCAATGTGGAGGCTATATACAGGGGGTATTGGTACAGAGTCAATGTGGAGGCTATATACAGGGGGGTACCAGAGTCAATGTGGAGGCTATATACAGGGTGTTACAGTACAGAGTCAATGTGGAGGCTATATACAGGGGTATTGGTACAGAGTCAATGTGGAGGCTATATACAGGGGGTATTGGTACAGAGTCAATGTGGAGGCTATATACAGGGGGGTATTGGTACAGAGTCAATGTGGAGGCTATATACAGGGGGGTATTGGTACAGAGTCAATGTGGAGGCTATATACAGGGGGGTATTGGTACAGAGTCAATGTGTAGACTATATACAGGGGGTACCAGTACAGAGTCAATGTGGAGACTATATACAGGGGGTACCAGTACAGAGTCAATGTGGAGGCTATATACACGGGGGTATTGGTACAGAGTCAATGTGTAGACTATATACAGGGGGGTATTGGTACAGAGTCAATGTGTAGACTATATACAGGGGGGTATTGGTACAGAGTCAATGTGGAGACTATATACAGGGGGGTATTGGTACAGAGTCAATGTGTAGACTATATACAGGGGGGTACCAGTACAGAGTCAATGTGGAGACTATATACAGGGGGTATTGGTACAGAGTCAATGTGGAGGCTATATACAGGGGGTACCAGTACAGAGTCAATGTGGAGACTATATACAGGGGGTACCAGTACAAAGTCAATGTGGAGGCTATATACAGGGGGTACCAGTACAGAGTCAATGTGGAGGCTATATACAGGGGGTACCAGTACAGAGTCAATGTGGAGACTATATACAGGGGGTACCAGTACAGAGTCAATGTGGAGACTATATACAGGGGGTACCAGTACAGAGTCAATGTGGAGGCTATATACAGGGGGTACCGGTACAGAGTCAATGTGGAGGCTATATACAGGGGGGTACCAGTACAGAGTCAATGTGGAGGCTATATACACGGGGTACCAGTACAGAGTCAATGTGGAGGCTATATACACGGGGGGCACCAGTACAGAGTCAATGTGGAGGCTATATACAGGGGGTACCAGTACAGAGTCAATGTGGAGGCTATATACAGGGGGTACCAGTACAGAGTCAATGTGGAGGCTATATACAGGGTGTAATGGTACAGAGTCAATGTGGAGGCTATATACAGGGGGTACCAGTACAGAGTCAATGTGGAGGCTATATACAGGGGGTACCAGTACAGAGTCAATGTGGAGGCTATATACACGGGGTACCAGTACAGAGTCAATGTGGAGGCTATATACACGGGGGTACCAGTACAGAGTCAATGTGGAGGCTATATACAGGGTGTTACAGTACAGAGTCAATGTGGAGGCTATATACAGGGTGTTACAGTACAGAGTCAATGTGGAGGCTATATACAGGGTGTTACAGTACAGAGTCAATGTGGAGGCTATATACAGGGTGTTACAGTACAGAGTCAATGTGGAGGCTATATACAGGGTGTTACAGTACAGAGTCAATGTGGAGGCTATATACAGGGTGTTACGGTACAGAGTCAATGTGGAGGCTATATACAGGGTGTTACAGTACAGAGTCAATGTGGAGACTATATACAGGGTGTTACAGTACAGAGTCAATGTGGAGGCTATATACAGGTGTTACGGTACAGAGTCAATGTGGAGGCTATATACAGGGTGTTACGGTACAGAGTCAATATGGAGGCTATATACAGGGGTTACCAGTACAGAGTCAATGTGGAGGCTATATACAGGGGTTACCAGTACAGAGTCAATGTGGAGGCTATATACAGGGGGTACCAGTACAGAGTCAATGTGGAGGCTATATACAGGGGTACCAGTACAGAGTCAATGTGGAGGCTATATACAGGGGGTACCAGTACAGAGTCAATGTGGAGGCTATATACAGGGGTACCAGTACAGAGTCAATGTGGAGGCTATATACAGGGGGTACCAGTACAGAGTCAATGTGGAGGCTATATACAGGGGGTACCAGTACAGAGTCAATGTGGAGGCTATATACAGGGGGTACCAGTACAGAGTCAATGTGGAGACTATATACAGGGGGTACCAGTACAGAGTCAATGTGGAGACTATATACAGGGGGTACCAGTACAGAGTCAATGTGGAGGCTATATACAGGGGGTACCAGTACAGAGTCAATGTGGAGGCTATATACAGGGTACAGTACAGAGTCAATGTGGAGGCTATATACAGGGTGTTACCAGTACAGAGTCAATGTGGAGGCTATATACAGGGTGTTACAGTACAGAGTCAATGTGGAGGCTATATACAGGGTGTTACAGTACAGAGTCAATGTGGAGGCTATATACAGGGGGGTACCAGTACAGAGTCAATGTGGAGGCTATATACAGGGTGTTACAGTACAGAGTCAATGTGGAGGCTATATACAGGGTGTTACAGTACAGAGTCAATGTGGAGACTATATACAGGGGGGTACCAGTACAGAGTCAATGTGGAGGCTATATACAGGGGGTACCAGTACAGAGTCAATGTGGAGGCTATATACACGGAGGTACCAGTACAGAGTCAATGTGGAGGCTATATACACGGGGGTACCAGTACAGAGTCAATGTGGAGGCTATATACACGGGGGTACCAGTACAGAGTCAATGTGGAGGCTATATACACGGGGGTACCAGTACAGAGTCAATGTGGAGGCTATATACAGGGGTACCAGTACAGAGTCAATGTGGAGGCTATATACAGGGGGTACCAGTACAGAGTCAATGTGGAGGCTATATACAGGGGGTACCAGTACAGAGTCAATGTGGAGGCTATATACAAGGGGTACCAGTACAGAGTCAATGTGGAGGCTATATACAGGGGGTACCAGTACAGAGTCAATGTGGAGGCTATATACAGGGGGTACCAGTACAGAGTCAATGTGGAGGCTATATACAGGGGGGTACCAGTACAGAGTCAATGTGGAGACTATATACAGGGGGTACCAGTACAGAGTCAATGTGGAGGCTATATACAGGGGGTACCAGTACAGAGTCAATGTGGAGGCTATATACAGGGTGTTACAGTACAGAGTCAATGTGGAGGCTATATACAGGGTGTTACAGTACAGAGTCAATGTGGAGGCTATATACAGGGTGTTACAGTACAGAGTCAATGTGGAGGCTATATACAGGGTGTACCAGTACAGAGTCAATGTGGAGGCTATATACAGGGGGTACCAGTACAGAGTCAATGTGGAGGCTATATACAGGGGTTACCAGTACAGAGTCAATGTGGAGGCTATATACAGGGTGTTACAGTACAGAGTCAATGTGGAGACTATATACAGGGGGGTACCAGTACAGAGTCAATGTGGAGGCTATATACAGGGGGTACCAGTACAGAGTCAATGTGGAGGCTATATACACGGAGGTACCAGTACAGAGTCAATGTGGAGGCTATATACACGGGGTACCAGTACAGAGTCAATGTGGAGGCTATATACAGGGGTACCAGTACAGAGTCAATGTGGAGGCTATATACAGGGGTACCAGTACAGAGTCAATGTGGAGGCTATATACAGGGGTACCAGTACAGAGTCAATGTGGAGGCTATATACAGATTGGGTACCAGTACAGAGTCAATGTGGAGGCTATATACACGGGGTACCAGTACAGAGTCAATGTGGAGGCTATATACACGGGGTACCAGTACAGAGTCAATGTGGAGGCTATATACAGGGGTACCAGTACAGAGTCAATGTGGAGGCTATATACAGGGGTACCAGTACAGAGTCAATGTGGAGGCTATATACAGGGGTACCGTACAGAGTCAATGTGGAGGCTATATACAGGGGTACCGGTACAGAGTCAATGTGGAGGCTATATACAGGGGGTACCGGTACAGAGTCAATGTGGAGGCTATATACAGGGGGTACCAGTACAGAGTCAATGTGGAGGCTATATACAGGGGGTACCAGTACAGAGTCAATGTGGAGGCTATATACAGGGGGGTACCAGTACAGAGTCAATGTGGAGGCTATATACAGGGGGTACCAGTACAGAGTCAATGTGGAGACTATATACAGGGGGTACCAGTACAGAGTCAATGTGGAGGCTATATACACGGGGGTACCAGTACAGAGTCAATGTGGAGGCTATATACAGGGGGTACCAGTACAGAGTCAATGTGGAGGCTATATACAGGGGGTACCAGTACAGAGTCAATGTGGAGGCTATATACAGGGGTACCAGTACAGAGTCAATGTGGAGGCTATATACAGGGGGTACCAGTACAGAGTCAATGTGGAGGCTATATACAGGGGGGCCAGTACAGAGTCAATGTGGAGGCTATATACAGGGGGTACCAGTACAGAGTCAATGTGGAGGCTATATACAGGGGGTACCAGTACAGAGTCAATGTGGAGGCTATATACAGGGGTACCAGTACAGAGTCAATGTGGAGGCTATATACAGGGGTACCAGTACAGAGTCAATGTGGAGGCTATATACAGGGGTACCAGTACAGAGTCAATGTGGAGGCTATATACAGGGGGTACCAGTACAGAGTCAATGTGGAGGCTATATACACGGGGTACCAGTACAGAGTCAATGTGGAGGCTATATACAGGGGTACCAGTACAGAGTCAATGTGGAGGCTATATACAGGGGGGTACCAGTACAGAGTCAATGTGGAGGCTATATACAGGGGGTACCAGTACAGAGTCAATGTGGAGGCTATATACACGGGGGTACCAGTACAGAGTCAATGTGGAGGCTATATACACGGGGTACCAGTACAGAGTCAATGTGGAGGCTATATACACGGGGTACCAGTACAGAGTCAATGTGGAGGCTATATACAGGGGGTACCAGTACAGAGTCAATGTGGAGGCTATATACACGGGGTACCAGTACAGAGTCAATGTGGAGGCTATATACACGGGGGTACCAGTACAGAGTCAATGTGGAGGCTATATACACGGGGGGTACCAGTACAGAGTCAATGTGGAGGCTATATACACGGGGTACCAGTACAGAGTCAATGTGGAGGCTATATACACGGGGTACCAGTACAGAGTCAATGTGGAGGCTATATACAGGGGTACCAGTACAGAGTCAATGTGGAGGCTATATACACGGGGGTACCAGTACAGAGTCAATGTGGAGGCTATATACAGGGGGGTACCAGTACAGAGTCAATGTGGAGACTATATACACGGGGGTACCAGTACAGAGTCAATGTGGAGGCTATATACAGGGTGTTACAGTACAGAGTCAATGTGGAGACTATATACACGGGGGTACCGGTACAGAGTCAATGTGGAGACTATATACACGGGGGTACCGGTACAGAGTCAATGTGGAGACTATATACACGGGGGTACCGGTACAGAGTCAATGTGGAGACTATATACACGGGGGTACCGGTACAGAGTCAATGTGGAGGCTATATACAGGGTGTTACGGTACAGAGTCAATGTGGAGGCTATATACAGGGTGTTACGGTACAGAGTCAATGTGGAGACTATATACAGGGGGTACCAGTACAGAGTCAATGTGGAGGCTATATACAGGGGGTACCAGTACAGAGTCAATGTGGAGACTATATACAGGGGGTACCAGTACAGAGTCAATGTGGAGGCTATATACAGGGGGTACCAGTACAGAGTCAATGTGGAGGCTATATACAGGGGGTACCAGTACAGAGTCAATGTGGAGACTATATACAGGGGGTACCAGTACAGAGTCAATGTGGAGACTATATACAGGGGGTACCAGTACAGAGTCAATGTGGAGACTATATACACGGGGGTACCGGTACAGAGTCAATGTGGAGACTATATACACGGGGGTACCGGTACAGAGTCAATGTGGAGGCTATATACAGGGTGTTACGGTACAGAGTCAATGTGGAGGCTATATACAGGGTGTTACGGTACAGAGTCAATGTGGAGGCTATATACAGGGGGTACCAGTACAGAGTCAATGTGGAGACTATATACATGGGGGTACCAGTACAGAGTCAATGTGGAGGCTATATACAGGGGGTACCAGTACAGAGTCAATGTGGAGGCTATATACAGGGGGTACCAGTACAGAGTCAATGTGGAGACTATATACAGGGGGTACCAGTACAGAGTCAATGTGGAGGCTATATACAGGGGGTACCAGTACAGAGTCAATGTGGAGGCTATATACAGGGGGTACCAGTACAGAGTCAATGTGGAGGCTATATACAGGGGGTACCAGTACAGAGTCAATGTGGAGGCTATATACACGGGGTACCAGTACAGAGTCAATGTGGAGGCTATATACAGGGGGTACCAGTACAGAGTCAATGTGGAGGCTATATACAGGGGGTACCAGTACAGAGTCAATGTGGAGGCTATATACACGGGGGTACCAGTACAGAGTCAATGTGGAGGCTATATACACGGGGTACCAGTACAGAGTCAATGTGGAGGCTATATACAGGGGGTACCAGTACAGAGTCAATGTGGAGGCTATATACACGGGGTACCAGTACAGAGTCAATGTGGAGGCTATATACACGGGGTACCAGTACAGAGTCAATGTGGAGGCTATATACACGGGGTACCAGTACAGAGTCAATGTGGAGGCTATATACACGGGGGTACCAGTACAGAGTCAATGTGGAGGCTATATACACGGGGGTACCAGTACAGAGTCAATGTGGAGGCTATATACAGGGGGTACCAGTACAGAGTCAATGTGGAGGCTATATACAGGGGGTACCAGTACAGAGTCAATGTGGAGGCTATATACAGGGGGGTACCAGTACAGAGTCAATGTGGAGGCTATATACAGGGGTACCAGTACAGAGTCAATGTGGAGACTATATACACGGGGGTATTGGTACAGAGTCAATGTGGAGGCTATATACACGGGGTACCAGTACAGAGTCAATGTGGAGGCTATATACAGGGGGTACCAGTACAGAGTCAATGTGGAGGCTATATACACGGGGTACCAGTACAGAGTCAATGTGGAGGCTATATACACGGGGGTACCAGTACAGAGTCAATGTGGAGGCTATATACAGGGGTACCAGTACAGAGTCAATGTGGAGACTATATACACGGGGTACCAGTACAGAGTCAATGTGGAGGCTATATACACGGGGGGTACCAGTACAGAGTCAATGTGGAGACTATATACAGGGGGTACCAGTACAGAGTCAATGTGGAGGCTATATACACGGGGTACCAGTACAGAGTCAATGTGGAGGCTATATACAGGGGGTACCAGTACAGAGTCAATGTGGAGGCTATATACACGGGGTACCGGTACAGAGTCAATGTGGAGACTATATACACGGGGTACCAGTACAGAGTCAATGTGGAGGCTATATACAGGGGGTACCAGTACAGAGTCAATGTGGAGGCTATATACAGGGGTACCAGTACAGAGTCAATGTGGAGGCTATATACACGGGGGTACCAGTACAGAGTCAGTGTGGAGACTATATACACGGGGTACCGGTACAGAGTCAATGTGGAGGCTATATACACGGGGTACCAGTACAGAGTCAATGTGGAGGCTATATACACGGGGTACCAGTACAGAGTCAATGTGGAGGCTATATACAGGGGTACCAGTACAGAGTCAATGTGGAGGCTATATACAGGGGGTACCAGTACAGAGTCAATGTGGAGGCTATATACAGGGGGGTACCAGTACAGAGTCAATGTGGAGACTATATACAGGGGTACCAGTACAGAGTCAATGTGGAGGCTATATACACGGGGGTACCAGTACAGAGTCAATGTGGAGACTATATACACGGGGTACCAGTACAGAGTCAATGTGGAGGCTATATACACGGGGTACCAGTACAGAGTCAATGTGGAGGCTATATACAGGGGTACCAGTACAGAGTCAATGTGGAGGCTATATACACGGGTACCAGTACAGAGTCAATGTGGAGACTATATACAGGGGTACCAGTACAGAGTCAATGTGGAGGCTATATACAGGGGGTACCAGTACAGAGTCAATGTGGAGGCTATATACACGGGGGTACCAGTACAGAGTCAATGTGGAGGCTATATACACGGGGTACCAGTACAGAGTCAATGTGGAGGCTATATACACGGGGTACCAGTACAGAGTCAATGTGGAGGCTATATACAGGGGGTACCAGTACAGAGTCAATGTGGAGGCTATATACAGGGGGGTACCAGTACAGAGTCAATGTGGAGGCTATATACAGGGGGTACCAGTACAGAGTCAATGTGGAGGCTATATACATGGGGTACCAGTACAGAGTCAATGTGGAGGCTATATACAGGGGGTACCAGTACAGAGTCAATGTGGAGGCTATATACAGGGGGTACCAGTACAGAGTCAATGTGGAGGCTATATACAGGGGTACCAGTACAGAGTCAGTGTGGAGGCTATATACAGGGGGTACCAGTACAGAGTCAATGTGGAGGCTATATACACGGGGTACCAGTACAGAGTCAATGTGGAGGCTATATACAGGGGGTACCAGTACAGAGTCAATGTGGAGGCTATATACACGGGGGTGCCAGTACAGAGTCAATGTGGAGGCTATATACACGGGGGGTACCAGTACAGAGTCAATGTTCATCAATGAGCTTGATGCCTTGATAAGCTCCAGAGTCCTGAGGACGGCTCACCTCTCACAGTTCTGGGCAGTACAGAACCTCCCCACGCCTGGACCTTTGACTCATTCCTCTCTGCCTCCTTCTTTCCACTCCTCTCCTCTTTGACCTCACCCTCTCACCTTCCCCCTACTCACAAGGCAGGAAATACGCCGGACCTCATCTTTACTAGATGCTGTTCTTCCACTAACCTCGTTGTAACTCCCCTCCAAGTCTCCGACCACTACCTTGTATCCTTTTCCAGGGGCTCTCATCCAACACTTCCCACACTGCCCCTACTGGATGGTATCGCGCAGAGTCAACCTGTGGCTCTATCTCCCCCGGGGTACCTCTCCTCTTCCATCCTATCATCTCTTCCCTCTGCTCAAACCTTCTCCAACCTATCTCCTGATTCTGCCTCCTCAACCCTCCTCTCCTCCCTTTCTGCATCCTTTGACTCAATGTCCCCTATCCTCCAGACCGGGGTCCTCCTCCCGCCTCCGTGGCTCGTACGACTCATTGCGAGCTCACAGAACAGGGCTCCGGGCAGCCAGCGGAAATGGAGGAAAATACGCCTCCCTGGGACCTGACATCCTTTCACTCCCTCCTCTCTACATTTTCCTCTTCTCTGGAGGCTAAAGCCACTTTCTACCAGTCTAAATTCCAAGCATCTGCCTCTAACCCTAGGAAGCTCTTTGCAACCTTCTCCTCCCTCCTGAATCCTCCTCCCCTCCCCCTCCTCCCTCTCTGCAGATGACTTCAACCATTTTGAAAAGAAGGTCGACGACTATCCGATACTCGTTTGCTAAGTCAAACGACACCGCTATTCTGCTCACACTGCCCTACCCTGTGCAATCTGACCTCTTTCTCCCTCTCTCTCCAGATGAAATCTCGAGTCTATGTGACGGCCGGGTACCAGTACAACCTGCCCGCTTGACCCTATCCCCTCCTCTCTTCTCCAGACCATTTCCGGAGACCTCCTCCCTTACCTCACCTCGCTCATCAACTCATCCCTGACCGCTATATACGGGGTCTTCAAGAGAGCAGAGTTGCACCCTTCTGAAAAAACCTACAGAGTCAATCCCTCCGATGCAATAACTACAGACCAGTATCCCTTCTTTCTTTCTCTCCAAAACTATATGAACGTGCCAGTACCAATGTGGCCAGCTCTCCCGCTATCTCTCTCAGAATGACCTTCTTGATCCAAATCAGTCAGGTTTCAAGACTAGTCATTCAACTGAGACTGCTCAATCTCTGTATCACGGAGGCGCCAGTCCGCACTGCTAAAGCTAACTCTCTCCCTGCTCTCATCCTTCTAGACCTATCGGCTGCCTTCGATACAGTGAACCATCAGATCCTCCTCTCCACCCTCTCCGAGTTGGGCATCTCCGGCGCAGAGCCAATGTGGAGACTATACCTGACAGGTCGCTCCTACCAGGTGGCTATATACGAGAATCCGTCTACACACCACGTGCTATCACCATTGGTGTCCCCAGGGCTCAATGTTCTAGGCCCTCTCCTATTCCGCTATACACCAAGTCACTTGGCTCTGTCAGGGGGTAACCTCACATGGTCTCTCCTATCATTGCTATGCAGACGACACAGAATTAATCTTCTCCTTTCTTCTGATGACCAGGTGGCGACCATCTCTGCATGTCTGTGGAGACATATCCGTGTGGATGACGGATCACCACCTCAATGCTGAACTATATACGGCAAGACGGAGCTGCTCTTCCTCCCGGGGACCAGTACTGCCCGTCAATGATCTCGAGCTATCACGGGGGACAACATCAGATTGTGGAGGCTCCTCCCAGAGCGCTAAGAACAGAGTGATCCTGGAGGCAACACCCTGTCGTTCCAGTAACATCAATGTGGAGGCCCGTTCCTGTAGGTTCATGCTCTACAACATCCGTACAGAGTCAATGTGGAGGCTATACACAGGGCGGCGCAGGTCCAGAGTCAAGGGACTATATCATCTCCAGTCTGGATTACTGCAACTCGCTGTTGGCTGGGCTCCAGTACAGAGCCATTAAACCCCTACAACTCATCCAGAACGCAGAGTCAATGTGGTGTTCATACCTTCCCAAGTTCTCAGTACAGAGCTCATCCGCTCCCTCCACTGGCTTCCAGTTGAAGCTCGCATCCGCTACAAGACCATGGTGCTTGCCTACGGAGCTGTGGAGGGGGAACGGCACCAGTACCTCAATGTGGAGGCTATGATCAGGCCCTACACCCAAACAAGGGCACTGGCTATATCCACCTCTGGCCAATGTCGCCTCCCTACCACTGAGGAAGTACAGTTTCCGCTCAGCCCAGTCAAACTGTGGAGGCTCTGGCCCCCAATGGTGGAACAAACTCCCTCACGACGCCAGGACAGCGGAGTCAATCACCACATTCCGGGAGACACCTGAAACCCCACCTCTTTAAGGAATACCTAGGTATAGGATAAATGTAATCCCTCTCACCCCCTCCCCCTGAAAAGATTTAGATGCACTACTGTTCCACTGGAGGTCATAAGGTGAATGCACCAGTACAGTCAATGTGGATAAGAGCGTCTGCTAAATGACTTAAATGTTAAATGTAATGTGGAGGCTATATACACGGGGGTACCAGTACAGAGTCAATGTGGAGGCTATATACACGGGGGTACCAGTACAGAGTCAATGTGGAGGCTATATACACGGGGTACCAGTACAGAGTCAATGTGGAGGCAGAGTCAATGTGGAGGCTATATACAGGGGGTACCAGTACAGAGTCAATGTGGAGGCTATATACACGGGGGTACCAGTACAGAGTCAATGTGGAGGCTATATACACGGGGGTACCAGTACAGAGTCAATGTGGAGGCTATATACACGGGGGTACCAGTACAGAGTCAATGTGGAGGCTATATACACGGGGGTACCAGTACAGAGTCAATGTGGAGGCTATATACACGGGGGTACCAGTACAGAGTCAATGTGGAGGCTATATACACGGGGGTACCAGTACAGAGTCAATGTGGAGGCTATATACAGGGGGTACCAGTACAGAGTCAATGTGGAGGCTATATACACGGGGGTACCAGTACAGAGTCAATGTGGAGACTATATACAGGGGGTACCAGTACAGAGTCAATGTGGAGGCTATATACACGGGGTACCAGTACAGAGTCAATGTGGAGGCTATATACACGGGGGTACCAGTACAGAGTCAATGTGGAGGCTATATACACGGGGGTACCAGTACAGAGTCAATGTGGAGGCTATATACACGGGGGTACCAGTACAGAGTCAACGACTATGAATAGATGATAACAACAGAGAGTAGCAGTGGTGTAAAAGAGGGGGGGGGGGTAATGCAAATAGTCTGGGTAGCTATTTGATTAGCTGTTCAGGAGTCTTATGGTTTGGGAGTAGAAGCTGTTTAGAAGCCTCTTGGACCTTGACTTGGTGCTCCGGTACTGCTTGCCGTGCGGTAGCAGAGAGAACAGTCTATGACTGGGGTGGCTGGAGTCTTTGACAATTTTTACTCAACTTATGCCACTTTTTTTCTCCCTCAACAAGGGTTACGATTTCGAACATGTCGCCGTTTATTCCCAATGAGCTACTGGAGCGCAAATCATTGCGGTTTGGGAAGTTTGGGAGTTCATTTAAGATTTTCCCATTGGGTTGCAAAGACGCGGCTCTGAAACAGGTTATATCGTTTGAAACACGCGGCTCTGAAACAGGTTATATCGTTGGAAACACGCGGCTCTGAAACAGGTTAGGACGTTTGAAACACCCGGATCTGAAACAGGTTATGACGTTTGAAACACGCGGCTCTGAAACAGGTTATATCGCTGGAAACACGCGGCTCTGAAACAGGTTATATCGTTGGAAACACGCGGCTCTGAAACATGTTATATCGTTTGAAACACGCGGCTCTGAAACAGGTTATATCGTTTGAAACACGCGGCTCTGAAACAGATTATATCGTTTCAAACACCCGGCTCTGAAACAGGTTATATCGTTTGAAAACACCCGGCTCTGAAACAGGTTTTGACGTTTGAAAACACCCGGCTCTGAAACAGGTTAGGACATTTACATTTACATTTAAATTTAGGTTATAGGCGCTCTGAAACAGGCGGCTCTGAAACAGGTTATATCGTTTGAAACACCCGGCTCTGAAACAGGTTATGACGTTGAAAACACCCGGCTCTGAAACAGGTTTTGACGTTTGAAACACCCGGCTCTGAAACAGGTTAGGACATTTACATTTACATTTAAGTTTTAGAAACACGCAGGCGGCTCTGAAACAGGTTATATCGTTTCAAACACACGGCTCTGAAACAGGTTATGACGTTTGCAAACACGCGGCTCTGAAACAGGTTATATCGTTGCAAACACGCGGCTCTGAAACAGGTTAGGACGTTTGAAACACGCAGCTCTGAAACAGGTTAGGACGTTTGAAACACGCGGCTCTGAAACAGGTTATGACGCTTCAAACACGCGGCTCTGAAACAGGTTAGGACGTTTCAAACACGCGGCTCTGAAACAGGTTAGGACGTTTGAAACACGCGGCTCTGAAACAGGTTATATCGTTTCAAACACGCGGCTCTGAAACAGGTTATATCGTTTCAAACAGGTGTTTATGTTTTTGGACTCAAACAGCAGACTTTGAAACAGTCATCATTTAAAACAAGTATGACAACAGACTGTATATGGTTTATGCTAGTACGGGTAGTCAACAGTGTTCTGAGTGTGGGGATGTTGGCCAGGTGTTTATGTTTTTGCCTCAACCGGAGAGGCAGACCTTCTGGGCCCACTGATTTAAAATGAAGTATGACAACAGACTGATATAGGGAGAGGTGGGCCTAGTCAACCTGGGCCCACTGATGTGGGGAGTGGGCCCTGAACGCCTGGGCCCACTGATGAAAGGGAGAAGGTGGGCCTCGTAACTGGGCCCACTGATTTAGGGAGAGGTGGGCCTTGTAACGCCTGGGCCCACTGATGTAGGAGAGGTGGGCCTCGTAACACCTGGGCCCACTGATGTAGGGAGAGGTGGGCCTCGTAACGCCTGGGCCCACTGATGTAGGGAGAGGTGGGCCTCGTAACGCCTGGGCCCACTGATGTAGGGAGAGGTGGTCATCATAACGCCTGGGCCCACTGATGTTGGGAGAGGTGGGCCTCGTAATGCCTGGGCCCACTGATGTAGGGAGAGGTGGGCCTCGTAACGCCTGGGCCCACTGATGTAGGGAGAGGTGGGCCTCGTAACGCCTGGGCCCACTGATGTAGGGAGAGGTGGGCCTCGTAACGCCTGGGCCCACTGATGTAGGGAGAGGTGGGCCTCGTAACGCCTGGGCCCACTGATGTAGGGAGAGGTGGTCATCATAACGCCTGGGCCCACTGGGTTGGAAGATGTGCCATTACTCCTGTGGGTTTCTCTGATCATCATAATGTGTCTGTTGATATTCACTTGTCCACGTAGGTCATCACCTTATCGGTACTTCAATGTTGAATTGTTACATGATGTTATGTTTTGTGAACAGTTTTTGTTGTTCTGGGGAAAATTGAGGCTTACAAAAGGGAATGTTGAGTCCTTGAGACAATGGAGGGAGGTTCTTGAGACAATGGTGGGAGGTTCTTGAGACAATGGTGGGAGGTTCTTGAGACAATGGTGGGAGGTTGGGAGGCCCAAATACCATGGTTTTGTGAACAGTATACTGCTCTGTCCCGTATTGAAGTTGAAGAGACTCTCAGGGCCCTTGAACACGACATAAAATCTATTGAATTGAAATTGCTCACTCAGAATGACCCCGGACTAGTCATGAACTTACAGGACAAGAGACATGAACGGAGGTCGTTTTTTTTACATGAAAGAGTGAAGGGTGCCTTGATTAGGTCTCGTTTTTCTTCCCTCAAGGACATGGAGGGGCTTTTTTTCCTAACCACTAGGACAGTGGACATTACAACGTAAACAGATGGTCTGCCTTCGTCCCCCTGATGGGAAAAGGTGACCACGGATGACAGTGAGATGCACCAACATACCGTGGATTTCTACTCGTCCCTCTATAAGGCGGAGGATTGTGATCCTCTGTGTACTGAACAGTTGTTACATGGTCTTTCTCAATTGGGCCCTGAGCAGAGAGCTGCTTTAGACTCTGACATTACTCTTGCAAGAGCTGTCCACAGCAGTTATGCAGCTCTCATCAGGCCGAGCCCCTGGCATCGATGGTTTACCATCTGAGTTCTATAAGGGGGGGTCTTTGGTGGGGGGATTGTTCTGTTCTGTTGGTGGGGGGAATTTAATGAACTGGTGTGTGAATCTTTTCATGAGGGTTCTCTTTCTGTTTCCTGTCAACGTGCTGTGCTTTCTTTGTTGCCCCCAAAAAAGGGGGGGGGGGATTTGTCTCTTCTAAAAAATGTGCGACCTGTTGCATTTCTGTGTGCAGAATATGAAATGATATCTAAATGCTCTGTGGGCAGGTCAGCTTCAGATAGGGTCCTCTCCACGGTTACCAGAGGAGCTTCAGATAGGGTCCTCTCCACGGTTACCAGAGGAGCTTCAGATAGGGTCCTCTCCACGGTTACCAGAAGAGCTTCAGATAGGGTCCTCTCCACGGTTACCAGAGGAGCTTCAATAGGGTCCTCTCCACGGTTACCAGGGGAGCTTCAGATAGGGTCCTCTCCACGGTTACCAAGGGAGCTTCAGATAGGGTCTGCTCCATGGTTACCAGGGGGTTTCAGATAGGGTCTGCTCCATGGTTACCAGGGGAGCTTCAGATAGGGTCTGCTCCATGGTTACCAGGGGGTTTCAGATAGGGTCTGCTCCATGGTTACCAGGGGAGCTTCAGATAGGGTCCGCTCCATGGTTACCAGGGGAGCTTCAGATAGGGTCTGCTCCATGTTTACCATGTGGGCTTCAGATAGGGTCCGCTCCATGGTTACCAGTGGAGCTTCAGATAGGGTCCGCTCCATGGTTACCAGTGGAGCTTCAGATAGGGTCCGCTCCATGGTTACCAGGGAGCTTCAGATAGGGTCCGCTCCATGGTTACCAGGGGAGCTTCAGATAGGGTCCGCTCCATGGTTACCAGGGGAGCTTCAGATAGGGTCCGCTCCATGGTTACCAGGGGAGCTTCAGATAGGGTCCGCTCCATGGTTACCAGGGGGTTTCAGATAGGGTCCGCTCCATGGTTACCAGGGGAGCTTCAGATAGGGTCCGCTCCATGGTTACCAGGGGAGCTTCAGATAGGGTCCGCTCCATGGTTACCAGGGGAGCTTCAGATAGGGTCCGCTCCATGGTTACCACAGGGCTTCAGTGAGGCAGAGATGGGATGAAGACTTTGGGGGTTTTCTAGGCTCCGATGTCTTCCAGCAAAAGAACTGGGAGGGTGTAGTGGAGAAAGTGTGTGCCAGATTGTCTAGGTGGAAATAGATATTACCCCAGCTGTCTTACAGAGGAAGAGTGCTGGTAGCCAATAATCTCGCTGCCTCTACCCTGTGGCACAGACTAATGACTTTACATCCACCTGGTGGGTCTGATACAAGAGGTTCAGAGGACCCTTAACAACACTGGATTAAAGCTGCAGCCCTGTACCTGCCACTGCATGAGGGTGTACAAGGCCTGGTGGACAAGGCCTGGTGGACAAGGCCTGGTGGACATTTCCTCTGGTCTGGACAACACTGGATTACAGCTGCAGCCCTGTACCTGCCACTGCACGAGGGTGGACAAGGCCTGGTGGACATTTCCTCTGGTCTGGACAACACTGTATTAAACCTGCAGCCCTGTACCTGCCACTGCACGAGGGTGGACACGGTCTGGTGGACATTTCCTCTGGTCTGGACAACACTGTATTAAACCTGCAGCCCTGTACCTGCCACTGCACGAGGGTGGACAGTGCCTGGTGGACATTTCCTCTAGGATCATGGCTTTCTGGCTTCAAGCAGCCCAGAGACTGTTGTATAGTAACAGTTCTAGCTGGGTGGACACAGCCTACATATTGATGAGGAGAGCGGGCTGTTTGGGCTTAGACAAGCACATTTTCCTCTTAAAGCTGGAGGGGGGTGATTTGTCTGGCTTGACTCCATTTTATGAGTCTGTCATGCAGGCTTGGAGAGTCCTTGTCAAGTCCCGTAAGGCCGGCACGCCACCAGGGATGTGGCTTTTTCAAGAGCCTCTTTTTTACAACACTACCATCCAGTTCTGTGCTCTGGGTTCAGCCAGCCTACGTTCCTGCCTGTTAGGTGTGGGGTGTACCAAGCTGGGTCATCTGATGCGGAGCAGGAGCAGATCATTGGAGGAG
>NW_027040439.1:257190-267190 GCF_034236695.1 Oncorhynchus nerka
AGAGGTAGAGAGAGGGATGGAAGGAGGGGTGGAGAGGTAGAGAGAGGGATGGAAGGAGGGGTGGAGAGGTAGAGAGAGGGATGGAAGGAGGGGTGGAGAGGTAGAGAGAGGGGTGGAGAGGTAGAGAGAGGATGGATGGAGGGGTTGAGAGGTAGAGAGAGAGGATGGAAGGAGGGGTGGAGAGGTAGAGAGGGGTGGAGAGGTAGAGAGAGGGATGGAAGGAGGGGTGGAGAGGTAGAGAGGTAGAGAGAGGGATGGAAGGAGGGTGGAGAGGTAGAGAGAGGATGGAAGGAGGGGTGGAGAGGTAGAGAGAGGGGTGGAGAGGTAGAGAGAGGGATGGAAGGAGGGTGGAGAGGTAGAGAGAGGGTGGAGAGGTAGAGAGAGGGGGTGGAGAGGTAGAGAGAGGGATGGAAGGAGGGGTGGAGAGGTAGAGAGGTAGAGAGAGGGATGGAAGGAGGGTGGAGAGGTAGAGAGAGGGATGGAAGGAGGGGTGGAGAGGTAGAGAGAGGGGTGGAAGGAGGGGTGTAGAGGTAGAGAGAGGGATGGAAGGAGGGTGGAGAGGTAGAGAGAGGGATGGAAGGAGGGGTGGAGAGGTAGAGAGAGGTGGAGAGGTAGAGAGAGGGGTGGAGAGGTAGAGAGAGGGATGGAGAGGTATAGAGAGGGATGGAAGGAGGGGTGGAGAGGTAGAGAGAGGGGTGGAGAGGTAGAGAGAGGGATGGAAGGAGGGGTGGAGAGGTAGAGAGAGAGGGATGGAAGGAGGGGTGGAGAGGTAGAGAGAGGGGTGGAGAGGTAGAGAGAGGGATGGAAGGAGGGGTGGAGAGGTAGAGAAGGATGTTATATTGTTTCAACACAAACCTCCCTCCCCTGTTATAATGAACCTTATTGTACACACACACACACACACACACACACACACACACACACACACACACACGTTTGCGTCTCTCCCCCACTGTGCAGTCTACATGACCCTGACGCCAGCGACTCAAACACAATGTCAGACATAATTGAGTCAAAAGGCTGTTTTCACAAGCAATTACAGTGGGGTGAGTGTGTGTGTGTGTGTGTGTGTGTGTGTGTGTGTGTGTGTGTGTGTGTGTGTGTGTGTGTGTGTGTGGCTGGCCTGTAACAGCCCATTAAAATGAACACAGCATAATTACTGGCCCTATTATCCTTCACGGGACCAGCAGATTCTGGCTACTTCCCAAATCGCACCCTCTTCACCCATAGGGCCCTGGTCTAAAGTAGTGCACTACGTAGGGAATAGGGGACCGTTTGGGAGGCGGACTGTAATTGGCTCCCTAACTACCCAGATGTGCAGATAACCAATAGAATTGATTGTCCTTGCTGAGTGGAGTGGGAGTACGGAGGTGTTTTGATTTAAACAGGCTTCCGTCTAAAACCAGGAAGTGGCCATGTTCAATGGATTCCCCCCAGGTGTTTAACCAGTGTTACTGTAGGCTTTACTGCCTCTGACCTTCACATCTCTGATCCTGTTTCAGGACCTATTCTGTGGTGACGCGTCGTGTTCATATTCTGACCTAAACCTATTCTGATTTAATCCTATTTTGATCTATTCCTATTCTGATCTAATCTGATATTCTGTGCTGCCATCTCTAAAACAATAATGGTTTCTGGAGTGAGATGTAGTGTGTCTGCTGTCCTGGCAGTTTTAGATATCTGCTGGAGCGGCACGTGTGTGTGTGTGTGTGTGTGTGTGTGTGTGTGTGTGTGTGTGTGTGTGTGTGTGTGTGTGTGTGTGTGTGTGTGTGTGTGTCTGTGTGTGTGTGTGTGTCTGTGTCTGTGTGTGTGTGTGTGTGTGTGTGTGTGTGTGTGTCTGTGTCTGTGTGTGTGTGTATGTGTGTGTGTGTGTGTGTGTGTGTGTGTGTGTGTGTGTGTGTGTCTGTGTCTGTGTGTGTGTCTGTGTGTCTGTGTGTGTGTGTGTGTGTGTGTGTGTGTGTCTGTGTGTGTGTGTGTGTGTGTGTGTGTGTGTGTGTGTGTGTGTGTGTGTGTGTGTGTGTGTGTGTGTGTGCGTGTGTGTGTGTGTGGTGAGGTGAGGTGACTAGCCACGTACTGTAAGGTACTATAGGATCAGTATTTATACCTTTGTGTTGAGTCATGATTTCTGCTATAAACCTACTGTCCAGGCAACATCTACACAGGAAGTGACGAATGGCACCGTTTCCCATGTATAGGACACTACTTTGACCTGAGCCCCAACGGGTGACAGAGGTCATGACCCTGGTCATCGCTCTAAACACGGAGACACATCAACCAGGCTCCGTATAACGTAGAGGTCATGACCCTGGTCATCGTTCTAAACTCCGTATATTACAGAGGTCATGAACCCGGTCATCGCTCTAAACATGGAGACACGTCAACCAGGCTCCGTATATTACAGAGGTCATGACCCTGGTCATCGTTCTAAACATGGAGACACGTCAACCAGGCTCCGTATATTACAGAGGTCATGACCCTGGTCATCGTTCTAAACGTGGAGACACGTCAACCAGGCTCCGTAAAACACAGAGGTCATGACCCCTGGTCATCGTTCTAAACATGGAGACACGTCAACCAGGCTCCGTAAAACACAGAGGTCATGACCCCTGGTCATCGTTCTAAATATGGAGACACGTCAACCAGGCTCCGTCATCGTTCTGGATAACACAGAGGTCATTGACCCCGGTCATCGTTCTAAACATTTTTTATTTATTCATTTTATTTCACCTTTATTTATCCAGGTAGGCCAGTTGAGAACAAGTTGTAATTTAACACTGTGACCTGGCCAAGATAAAGCAAAGCAGTTCGACACAAACAACAACACAGAGTTACACATGGAGTAAACAAACATACAGTCAATAATACAGTAGAGAAAAAGAAAGTCTATGTACAGTGTGTGTAAATGGCCTGAGGAGGTATGGCAATAAATAGGCCACAGTAGAGAATTAATTACAATTTAGCAGATTAACAGTGGAGTTATGGATGAGCAAGTAGAAATACTGGTGTGCAAAAGAGCAGAAAAGTAAATAAAAACAATATGGGGATGAGGTAGGTAGATTGGGTGGGCTTTTTACAGATGGACTATGTACAGCTGCAGCGATCGGTTAGCTGCTCTGACAGCTGATGCTTAAAGTTAGTGAGGGAGATATAAGTCTCCAGCTTCAGGGATTTTTGCAATTCGTTCCAGTCATTGGCAGCAGAGAACTGGAACGAAAGGCGGCCAAAGAGGAGTTGGCTTGGGGGATGACCAGTGAAATATACCTGCTGGAGCGCGTGCTACGGGTGGGTGTTTCTATGGTGACCAGTGAGCTGAGATAAGGCGGAGCTTTACCGAGCAAAGACTTATAGATGACCTGGAGCCAGTGGGTTTGGCAATGAATATGTAGCGAGGGCCAACCGACGAGAATGTACAGGTCGCAGTGGTGGGTAGTATATGGGGCTTTGGTGACAAAACAGATTGCACTGTGATAGACTGCATCTAATTTGCTGAGTAGAGTGTTGGAGGCTATTTTGT
Source organism: Oncorhynchus nerka (assembly GCF_034236695.1). Taxonomy (NCBI): domain Eukaryota; kingdom Metazoa; phylum Chordata; class Actinopteri; order Salmoniformes; family Salmonidae; genus Oncorhynchus; species Oncorhynchus nerka. The sequence continues at coordinate 260,705 of NW_027040439.1, forward strand.
AAATGACATCGCCGAAGTCGAGGATCGGTAGGATAGTCAGTTTTACGAGGGTATGTTTGGTGGCGTGAGTGAAGGAGGCTTTTTTGCGAAATAGGAAGCCGATCCTAGATTTAATTTTGAATTGGAGATGCTTAATATGAGTCTGGAAGGAGAGTTTACAGTCTATCCAGACACCTAGGTATTTGTAGTTGTCCACATATTCTAAGTCAGAACCGTCCAGAGTAGTGATGCTGGGCAGGTGCGGGCAGCGATCGGTTGAAAGCATTTGGTTTTACATTTAACATTCTTGGTCTTTCTGTGGTTTTTCTGTGGTCTTTCAGTGGTCTTTCAGCGGTCTTTCTGTGGTCTTTCAGTGGTCTTTCAGTGGTCTTTCAGTGGTCTTTCAGCGGTCTTTCTGTGGTCTTTCTGTGGTCTTTCTGTGGTCTTTCCAGTGGGGGCTTTCCGTGGTCTCACTGTGGTCTTTCAGTGGTCTTTCCCAGTGGTCTTTCTGTGGTCTTTCAGTGGTCTTTCAGTGGTCTTTCAGCACCATGGTCTTTCTGTGGTCTTTCTGTGGTCTTTCAGTGGTCTTTCAGTGGTCTTTCAGTGGTCTTTCTGTGGTCTTTCAGTGGTCTTTCTGTGGTCTTTCTGTAGTCTTTCTGTGGTCTTTCCGTAGTCTTTCTGTGGTCTTTCTGTGGTCTTTCAGTGGTCTTTCAGTGGTCTTTCTGTGGTCTTTCAGTGGTCTTTCTGTGGTCTTTCTGTGGTCTTTCAGTGGTCTTTCAGTGGTCTTTCTGTGGTCTTTCTGTGGTCTTTCAGTGGTCTTTCCGTGGTCTTTCAGTGGTCTTTCTGTGGTCTTTCTGTGGTCTTTCAGTGGTCTTTCCGTGGTCTTTCAGTGGTCTTTCTGTGGTCTTTCCGTGGTCTCACTGTGGTCTTTTAGTGGTCTTTCTGTGGTCTTTCCGTGGTCTTTCAGTAGTCTTTCAGTGGTCTTTCAGTGGTCTTTCTGTGGTCTTTCAGTAGTCTTTCAGTGGTCTTTCTGTGATCTCACTGTGTCCTTTCTGTGGTCTTTCAGTGGTCGTTCAGTGGTCTTTCAGCGGTCTTTCTGTGGTCTTTCTGTGGTCTTTCAGTGGTCTTTCTGTGGTCTTTCACTGTGGTCTTTCAGTGGTCTTTCTGTGGTCTCACTGTGGTCTTTCTGTGGTCTTTCAGTGGTCTTTCCGTGGTCTCACTGTGGTACGGCGCCCAGTGCTCGCCGTCAGTTTAGCACATGTACAGTAAGCTGTTGCATAGAGGCTTAGCGGTTTCAACATCTTAACGTTGAAAATGATTCTACCTGAAAGCCTGTTAGTCTCACCACTCTGAGGCAGCAGCCGCCGCACAAACAATACAAAAGAGATTACAGGAGTAATGCTTTTATGGCTGAAGAGGAGAGGAGTTTTTTGTTGTTGTCCAAAATGAAACCCTATTCCCTGCTTTAGCGCACTACTTTTGCCCAGGGACCTGTAGTAGTGCACTATATAGGGACATAGTGCACCATTTGGGACTCATCCTTAGTGTTGTCTCTCTGACACTCTGGTGTTCAACACCCGGAGAGAATGAACAGATTAGAGAAGGTAAGGACACGTTAAGACTCATCTCATAAAGGGAATGAATGTTGACCTTGATGAAGACAGGGAGCTAAATGAGGGGATTAATACAAGGAGGAGTGACAGGATGTAGAGCTGTGTTGCTTCTCCTCTGCTGCCCCTGATCCTCTCTGTCTGTCTGTCTGTCTGTCTGTCTGTCTGTCTGTCTGTCTGTCTGTCTGTCTGTCTGTCTGTCTGTCTGTCTGTCTGTCTCTCTCTGTCTCTCTCTGTCTCTCTCCCTCTCTCTCTCTCTGTCTGTCTGTCCCTCTGTCTGTCTGTCCCTCTGTCTCTCTGCCTCTCTCTGCCTCTCTCTGCCTCTCTCTGTCTCTCTCTGTCTGTCTGTCTGTCTGTCTGTCTGTCTGTCTGTCTGTCTGTCTGTCTGTCTGTCTGTCTGTCTGTCTGTCTGTCTGTCTGTCTGTCTGTCTGTCTGTCCCTCTGTCTCTCTGCCTCTCTCTGTCTGTCTCTCGGTCTGTCTGTTTATCTGTCTGTCTGTCTGTCTGTCTGTCTGTCTGTCTGTCTGTCTGTCTGTCTGTCTGTCTGTCTGTCTGTCTGTCTGTCTTTCTGTCCCTCTGTCTCTCTCTGTCTCTCTCCCTCTCTCTGTCTGTCTGTCTGTCTGTCTGTCTGTCTGTCTGTCTGTCTGTCTGTCTGTCTGTCTGTCTGTCTGTCTGTCTGTCTGTCTGTCTGTCTGTCTGTCCCTCTGTCTCTCTGCCTCTCTCTGTCTCTCTCCCTCTCTCTGTCTCTCTGTCTCTCGGTCTGTCTGTTTATCTGTCTGTCTGTCTGTCTGTCTGTCTGTCTGTCTGTCTGTCTGTCTGTCTGTCTGTCTGTCTGTCTGTCTGTCTGTCTTTCTGTCCCTCTGTCTCTCTCTGTCTCTCTCCCTCTCTCTGTCTCTCTCCCTCTCTCTGTCTCTCTAACTCTGTCTGTCTGTCTGTCTGTCTGTCTGTCTGTCTGTCTGTCTGTCTGTCTGTCTGTCTGTCTGTCTGTCTGTCTGTCTGTCTGTCTGTCTGTCTGTCTGTCTGTCCCTCTGTCTCTCTGCCTATATCTATCTAACCCCTCTTCTGTCTCTCTCCCTCTCTCTGTCTGTCTGTCTGTCTGTCTGTCTGTCTGTCTGTCTGTCTGTCCGTCTGTCTGTCCGTCTGTCTGTCTGTCTGTCCGTCCGTCTGTCTGTCTGTCTGTCTGTCTGTCTGTCTGTCTGTCTGTCTGTCTGTCTGTCTGTCTGTCAGAGAGATACAGTGGGGAGAACAACCACATATATATAACCCTATTCTGATATATATATATAAACCTATTCTGATATATATATATAACCCTATTCTGATATATATATATAACCCTATTCTGATATATGTATATATAAACCTATTCTGATATATATATATATAACCCTATTCTGATATATATATATATATAACCCTATTCTGATATATATATATATAACCCTATTCTGATATATATATATAACCCTATTCTGATATATATATATACACCTATTCTGATATATATATATAACCCTATTCTGATATATATATATATAAACCTATTCTGATATATGTATATATAAACCTATTCTGATATATATATATAACCCTATTCTGATATATATATAACCCTATTCTGATATATATATATATAGCCTATTCTGATATATATATATAAACCTATTCTGATATATATATATAAACCTATTCTGATATATATATATATAGCCTATTCTGATATATATATATAAACCTATTCTGATATATATATATATAGCCTATTCTGATATATATATATATAGCCTATTCTGATATATATATATAAACCTATTCTGATATATATATATATAGAACCTATTCTGATATATATATATAAACCTATTCTGATATATATATATACACCTATTCTGATATATATATATATAGCCCAGCGGTAGGGTTCTACAGTGAGAGACTGTGGTTGGCCCAGCGGTAGGCTATAACAGTGAGGGACTGAGATTGGCTCAGCGGTAGGGTTCTACATTGAGGGACTGTGGTTGGTCCAGCGGTAGGGTTCTACAGTGAGGGTCTGAGGTTGGCTCAGTGGTAGGGTTCTAAAGTGAGGAACTGAGGTTGGCCCAGTGGTAGGGTTCTACAGTGAGGGACTGAGGTTGGCCCAGCGGTAGGGTTCTACAGTGAGGGACTGAGGTTGGCCCAGCGGTAGGGTTCTACAGTGAGGGACTGAGGTTGGCCCAGCGGTAGGGTTCTACAGTGAGGGACTGAGGTTGGCCCAGCGGTAGGGTTCCACAGTGTGGGACTGAGATTGGCTCAGCGGTAGGGTATAACAGTGAGGGACTGAGGTTGGCCCAGCAGTAGGTTTTTACGGTGAGGGGGCACCAATGCAGAACAGATTGTTCTTGTCTAGAGGGAGGCCTTTTCTTTACAAGTTGAGAATAAAGAGGTTGGCAAACTGTAACATTTTAAAAGAAAAGAAACTGAACATAGCAACAAGGAACATAAACTAAATCAACTACAAGCGTGTTCCAAAGAAAACCCAGCAACATGCCTCAAAACCCAGCATCATGCCTGAAAAACCCAGTATCATATCTGAAAAACCCAGCATCATACCTGAAAAACCCAGCATCATACCTGAAAATCCCAGCATCATACCTGAAAAACCCAGCATCATACCTGAAAAACCCAGAATCATACCTGAAAAAGCCAGCATCATACCTGAAAATGCAGAATCATACCTGAAAAACCCAGCATCATACCTAAAAACCCCCAGAATCATACCTGAAAAACCATCAACAGACCGAGATTTAAATCCACTACTCATAATGCAATTAACCAATGGGAAACCCTCACACATGAAGTACTGTACATACAGATATTACACATATCTACCAACACACATGTAACTGTGTTAAACCCATGCTTTAGAGCATAGACACCTTCTGGGATATAAACATGTCTCTCCTCCGGGATAAGGACATAGCCACCATCTGGGATATAAACATTTTTCCTCCAAAGAAAAGGACATAGCCACCCTCTGGGACGTAAACATGTCTCTCCTCCGGGATTAAAACAAAGACACCATCTGGGATGTAAACATGTCTCTCCTCCGGGATAAGGACATAGCCACCCTCTGGGATGTAAACATGTCTCTCCTCCGGGAAAAGGACATAGCCACCCTCTGGGACGTAAACATGTCTCTCCTCCGGGATTAAAACAAAGACACCATCTGGGATGTAAACATGTCTCTCCTCCGGGATAAGGACAAAGACACCATCTGCTCCGGGATAAGGACATAGCCACCATCTGGGATGTAAACATGTCTCTCCTCCGGGATAAAAACAAAGACACCATCTGGGACGTAAACATGTCTCTCCTCCGGGATAAAAACAAAGACACCATCTGTGATATAAACATGTCTCTCCTCCGGGATAAAAACAAAGACACCATCTGGGATATAAACATGTCTCTCCTCCGGGATTAAAACATAGACACCATCTGCTCTGGGATAAGAACATAGACACCATCTGGGATGTAAACATGTCTCTCCTCTGGGAATAAAACAAAGACACCATCTGCTCCGGGATAAGGACATAGACACCATCTGGGACGTAAACATGTCTCTCCTCCGGGATAAGGACATAGACACCATCTGGGATATAAACATGTCTCTCCTCCGGGATAAAAACAAAGACACCATCTGCTCCGGGATAAAAACAAAGACACCATCTGGGATATAAACATGTCTCTCCTCCGGGATAAAAACAAAGACACCATCTGGGATATAAACATGTCTCTCCTCCGGGATTAAAACATAGACACCATCTGCTCTGGGATAAGAACATAGACACCATCTGGGATGTAAACATGTCTCTCCTCTGGGAATAAAACAAAGACACCATCTGCTCCGGGATAAGGACATAGACACCATCTGGGACGTAAACATGTCTCTCCTCCGGGATAAGGACATAGACACCATCTGGGATATAAACATGTCTCTCCTCCGGGATAAAAACAAAGACACCATCTGCTCCGGGATAAAAACAAAGACACCATCTGGGATATAAACATGTCTCTCCTCCGGGATAAAAACATAGACACCATCTGGGATATAAACATGTCTCTCCTCCGGGATTAAAACAAAGACACCATCTGCTCCGGGATAGGGACATAGACACCATCTGGGATGTAAACATGTCTCTCCTCCGGGATAAGGACATAGACACCATCTGGGATATAAACATGTCTCTCCTCCGGGATAAGGACATAGCCATCCTCTGGGACGTAAACATGTCTCTCCTCCGGGATTAAAACAAAGACACCATCTGCTCCGGGATAAGGACATAGACACCATCTGGGATATAAACATGTACGTCCCCCGGGTTGGCTACTACCATACTACCATTAATTAAGGAGGGGAAAGGGGGATATGTAGCCTGTTGCACAACTGAATGCATTCAACCGAAATGTGTCTTCCACATTTTAATAACCAGCCCCCTCTGAACTGCACGCTCGAACACTCCCCCTGTCATCTGACGAGGAAATGAACAGAACCCTCTTCAATAACGGAATAGAAGGTCATCAAACACACGTCTGATCATCTACCTTCATGATTTAAATATTACATATATTAAATCGGGAGAAGAAAAACAAAAGGTTTTGGCACCAAACCGGTGCTCCCGACTCAAACTCTTATTAACAAACGTTTCTCAACATTTACAGGTGACCAGCGACAATCAGGAAGACATCTCTAAAAACCCACATTATTATCAGTCAATACATGTGCTTCTCCTCAAGCATAAATCAAGTCTGGTCCATTTATAAAAAGGCTTATGTGACAGAGGACAATGAGGACAACCGTCACAGCGATGTGCCTGTATTGCAGTACATAGCGAGGTACATAGCGATGTAGCGTTATGGAC
>NW_027040439.1:272190-287190 GCF_034236695.1 Oncorhynchus nerka
GTAGACAACAGTACAACACTATACAATACAGTAGACAACAGTACAACACAGTAGACAACAGTACAACACAGTAGACAACACTACAACACAGTAGACAACACTACAACACTATACAACACAGTAGACAACAGTACAACACTATACAATACAGTAGACAACAGTACAACACAGTAGACAACACTACAACACTATACAACACAGTAGACAACAGTACAACACAGTAGACAACAGTACAACACTATACAATACAGTAGACAACAGTACAACACAGTAGACAACACTACAACACTATACAACACAGTAGACAACAGTACAACACAGTAGACAACACTACAACACAGTAGACAACAGTACACACAACCTGTGGGCTGCACGATACACTGAATTAAGTGCTCTCAGGGTCGTGACTGATCCCTGCATGTATATAACATCACTACAATCTAAAACCGCCAGTAATGTACATCGTACCAGCTCCTTCCTGGCCTCCAGAGAACAACAAGCCTTATGCCGGTAACAAAAACCTATTCTCAGCTTGAGCTTCCTTTTCAAGTTCTCTACATGCACAGTGAAGCTCAGCTTGTCATCAACCCACACACCCACATATTTGTACACTTTAACTTGCTGTATAGTAAGTCCAGCCAATGTAGCAATGACATGATTAGTAGCATTTGAAAATACCATGCATTTAGTTTTCCCGAATATAGAACCAGCTTTAACTCATACAAATTCTGTTGTATGATGTTAAATGCTATTTGGGCATTTTAAAAAGCTAAAGATAAACTACTACCGCTTGAATAAAGAACAGTATCATCTGCATAAAAATCAACATATGCTGTTTCAATAAGATCCCCAATGTTGTTGATTTACAAAATGAACAACAGTGGGCCCAAAATAGAACCTTGCGGAACACCTGAGCACACCTCTATGGACTCAGATTTACAAACATCCGCCATTACACATTGTGTACGATTTGATCGGTAACTTATAAACTAATCTAGAGCATGACCAGTAATCCACAACATTTTAACCTTTGCACTAACACAGCATGGTCCACGGTGTCAAAAGCCTTCGACAAATCAATAAAGACAGACAACACAATGTAACTTCATATCTGTCACGTTCTGACCATCGTTCGTGTGTGTTTTCCTTGTTTTAGTGTTGGTCAGGACGAGAGCTGGGTGGGCATTCTATGTTGTGTGTCTGGTTTGTCTATTTCTATGTTAGGCCTGATATGGTTCTCAATCAGAGGCAGGTGTTAGTCATTGTCTCTGATTGGGAACCATATTTAGGTAGCCTGTTTTGTGTTGGGTTTAGTGGGTGATTGTTCCTGTCTCTGTGTTTGCACCAGATAGGACTGGTTTGGTTTTGTCACGTTTCTTGTTTTGTAGATTGTTGTACTTTCATCTTTATTAAAGATGCACAAAACTAACCACGCTGCATTTTGGTCCGCCTCTCTTTCCCCAGAAGAAAACCATTACAATATCAAGAGCACAGTGGATGTCATTTAAAACCAGCAATGTTGCTGAAACAGTGTTGTTGGACAGACCTAAAACCTGAAACCATCAATGTTGCTGAAACAGTGCTGTGGCCAGACCTAAAACCTGAAACCATCAATGTTGCTGAAACAGTGCTGTGGCCAGACCTAAAACCTGAAACCATCAATGTTGCTGAAACAGTGCTGTGGCCAGACCTAAAACCTGAAACCATCAATGTTGCTGAAACAGTGTTGTTGGACAGACCTAAAACCTGAAACCATCAATGTTGCTGAAACAGTGTTGTTGGACAGACCTAAAACCTGAAACCATCAATGTTGCTGAAACAGTGTTGTTGGACAGACCTAAAACCTGAAACCATCAATGTTGTGCTGAACCTAAAACCTGAAACCATCAGTGTGAAACAGTGTTGGCCAGACCTAAAACCTGAAACCATCAATGTTGCTGAAACAGTGTTGTTGGACAGACCTAAAACCTGAAACCATCAATGTTGCTGAAACAGTGTTGTTGGAAACAAAACCTGTGTTGTTTGGACAGACCTAAAACCTGAAACCATCAATGTTGCTGAAACAGTGTTGTTGGACAGACCTAAAACCTGAAACCATCAATGTTGCTGAAACAGTGTTGTTGCCAGACCTAAAACCTGAAACCATCAATGTTGCTGAAACAGTGTTGTTGGACAGACCTAAAACCTGAAACCATCAATGTTGCTGAAACAGTGTTGTTGGACAGACCTAAAACCTGAAACCATCAATGTTGCTGAAACAGTGTTGTTGGACAGACCTAAAACCTGAAACCATCAATGTTGCTGAAACAGTGTTGTTGCCAGACCTAAAACCTGAAACCATCAATGTTGCTGAAACAGTGTTGTTGGACAGACCTAAAACCTGAAACCATCAATGTTGCTGAAACAGTGTTGTTGGACAGACCTAAAACCTGAAACCATCAATGTTGCTGAAACAGTGTTGTTGGACAGACCTAAGACCATCAAAACAGTGTTGTTGGACAGACCCTGAAACCTGAAACCATCAATGTTGCTGAAACAGTGCTGTGGCCAGACCTAAAACCTGAAACCATCAATGTTGCTGAAACAGTGCTGTGGCCAGACCTAAAACCTGAAACCATCAATGTTGCTGAAACAGTGTTGTTGCTGAAACAGTGCTGTGGCCAGACCTAAAACCTGAAACCATCAATGTTGCTGAAACAGTGTTGTTGGACAGACCTAAAACCTGAAACCATCAATGTTGCTGAAACAGTGTTGTTGGACAGACCTAAAACCTGAAACCATCAATGTTGCTGAAACAGTGTTGTTGGACAGACCTAAAACCTGAAACCATCAATGTTGCTGAAACAGTGTTGTTGGACAGACCTAAAACCTGAAACCATCAATGTTGCTGAAACAGTGTTGTTGGACAGACCTAAAACCTGAAACCATCAATGTTGCTGAAACAGTGCTGTGGCCAGACCTAAAACCTGAAACCATCAATGTTGCTGAAACAGTGTTGTTGGACAGACCTAAAACCTGAAACCATCAATGTTGCTGAAACAGTGTTGTTGGACAGACAAAACCTGAAACCATCAAAAAACCTGAAACCAAAACCTCAATGTTGCTGAAACAGTGTTGTTGGACAGACCTAAAACCTGAAACCATCAATGTTGCTGAAACAGTGTTGTTGGACAGACCTAAAACCTGAAACCATCAATGTTGCTGAAACAGTGCTGTGGCCAGACCTAAAACCTGAAACCATCAATGTTGCTGAAACAGTGCTGTGGCCAGACCTAAAACCTGAAACCATCAATGTTGCTGAAACAGTGCTGTGGCCAGACCTAAAACCTGAAACCATCAATGTTGCTGAAACAGTGCTGTGGCCAGACCTAAAACCTGAAACCATCAATGTTGCTGAAACAGTGTTGTTGGACAGACCTAAAACCTGAAACCATCAATGTTGCTGAAACAGTGTTGTTGGACAGACCTAAAACCTGAAACCATCAATGTTGCTGAAACAGTGTTGTTGGACAGACCTAAAACCTGAAACCATCAATGTTGCTGAAACAGTGTTGTTGGACAGACCTAAAACCTGAAACCATCAATGTTGCTGAAACAGTGTTGTTGGACAGACCTAAAACCTGAAACCATCAATGTTGCTGAAACAGTGTTGTTGGACAGACCTAAAACCTGAAACCATCAATGTTGCTGAAACAGTGTTGTTGGACAGACCTAAAACCTGAAACCATCAATGTTGCTGAAACAGTGTTGTTGGACAGACCTAAAACCTGAAACCATCAATGTTGCTGAAACAGTGCTGTTGCCAGACCTAAAACCTGAAACCATCAATGTTGCTGAAACAGTGCTGTGGCCAGACCTAAAACCTGAAACCATCAATGTTGCTGAAACAGTGTTGTTGGACAGACCTAAAACCTGAAACCATCAATGTTGCTGAAACAGTGTTGTTGGACAGACCTAAAACCTGAAACCATCAATGTTGCTGAAACAGTGTTGTTGGACAGACCTAAAACCTGAAACCATCAATGTTGCTGAAACAGTGTTGTTGGACAGACCTAAAACCTGAAACCATCAATGTTGCTGAAACAGTGTTGTTGGACAGACCTAAAACCTGAAACCATCAATGTTGCTGAAACAGTGCTGTTGCCAGACCTAAAACCTGAAACCATCAATGTTGCTGAAACAGTGCTGTGGCCAGACCTAAAACCTGAAACCATCAATGTTGCTGAAACAGTGTTGTTGGACAGACCTAAAACCTGAAACCATCAATGTTGCTGAAACAGTGTTGTTGGACAGACCTAAAACCTGAAACCATCAATGTTGCTGAAACAGTGTTGTTGGACAGACCTAAAACCTGAAACCATCAATGTTGCTGAAACAGTGTTGTTGGACAGACCTAAAACCTGAAACCATCAATGTTGCTGAAACAGTGTTGTTGGACATACCTAAAACCTAAAACCATCAATGTTGCTGAAACAGTGTTGTTGGACAGACCTAAAACCTGAAACCATCAATGTTGCTGAAACAGTGTTGTTGGACAGACCTAAAACCTGATTGCATTCCATTTAAGATGTTGTTATCTTGGAAGTAGGTCTTTAGCTGCCTACTGACTAAGGACTCCAGTACCTTTGACAGTACAGACTATTTTGATATGGGTCGATAGTTGTCAAGTAGCGAAGGATTTCCACCTATCAGGAGAGGCAGTACAAAAACAGATTTCCATAACTTGGGGATTTCCTGAACATCAAGCGTGAGGTTATAAATACATGTTAAGGGGGGTGCAGCTACAGTAGGTGTAGGAGGTGGGGGTCTAGTTCATCCGGGCCTGGGGATTTATCTTTTTCCCACCAATTTCTTTCAGGGCTTTACACACTTCTGAAACAGAGGGATGAAAAGGAGAACCTGGTGAAGGAGAGCACAGGGGTGTCAGGTAAATTCATAGGAGGCTCAATTATACATTTGTTCTTTTCAAATAAACTGTATCTAAAACATGCTGGTTCAAGGCTTTCAAAATGGAGGTTCTCTCTCAGTTACAATCAGTGTGTCGACCAACAATTGTTTTGGGAAGCTGTGTATCTTCTCTTGCACTCCAAACCTTTCACTACCTGACACAATGTGGATGGATCATTTAAACTATGTGAAGTAGATTTCAGGTAGTGGTCTGCTTTCAATTTACGGATCATAGCCACGCCCATATTTCGAAGACGTTTAAAAGCCATCCAGTCATCAGCCGAACCAGAACCCTCTTGTTTCAGCCCACAATGCATTTCATTCCCTTATGACTAAGTTCCTTAGTAAACCAAAGCTTCTCTCTGCCCTTGAAACCCGGCATTTTAAAAAAAGGGGCCTAATTACATACATCCTGGAATGCTTTGTGGAAGGAAGAAAAAGAATAGTTGAACACCAGGGATTCATTCCATTCTATTCCATTCAATGCTAGATACATCATGTAAACAACCTTGAACATCAAACCGCTTCCTGATTCTTTTCGTAAAATAACACGTGGAGATTTCTTAGGAATTTGACCATCTCTCACACAGGCAATAAACACAGTGATCACTTATGTAATTTGCAAAAGAAATACCAGAAGCATTAAAATGATGAGTATTTGGGTAAAATCAAATCAAATCAAAGGGGATTTCAGAGGATATTTTATATTCGATCGAGTTACACCGTTGACAATCTGAGTGAGATTATAGGTATTGCAAATTATTTTGAGATGATCCCAGTTAGATGTCACGCTCTGACCTTAGATATCTCTGTTTTCTTTATATTTTGGTTAGGTCAGGGTGTGACGAGGGTGGGTATGCTAGTTTTTGTATTGTCTAGGGTTTTTTGTATGTCTAGGGGTTTGATAGGTCTTGGTTTATGTATGTCTATGGTGGCCTGAATTGGTTCCCAATCAGAGGCAGCTGTTTATCGATGTCTCTGATTGGGGATCATATTTAGGCAGCCATTTTACCCTTTTGTGTTTGTGGGTTCTTGGTCTATGTTTAGTTGCCTGGCTGCACTATCAATATTATTATTATTATTATCATTATCAATATCAGCGTCACGTATCGTTTTGTTATGTCGTTCAGTGTTTCGTTCTTTATTAAAGACATTAAACACATATCACGCTGCACCTTGGTCTCCTTACAACGGACGTGACAGTTAGCCAGTCCTGATTCAGATCCCCCATCAGGACAAACTCCTGATTCAGATCCCCCATCAGGACAATCTCCTGATTCAGATCCCCATTAGGACAAACTCCTGATTCAGATCCCCCATCAGGACAAACTCCTGATTCAGATCCCCCATCAGGACAAACTCCTGATTCAGATCCCCCATCAGGACAAACTCCTGATTCAGATCCCCCATCAGGACAAACTCCTGATTCAGATCCCCCATCAGGACAAACTCCTGATTCAGATCCCCCATCAGGACAAACTCCTGATTCAGATCCCCCATCAGGACAAACTCCTGATTCAGATCCCCATCAGGACAATCTCCTGATTCAGATCCCCCATCAGGACAATCTCCTGATTCAGATCCCCCATCAGGACAAACTCCTGATTCAGATCCCCCATCGGGACAAACTCCTGATTCAGATCCCCCATCGGGACAAACTCCTGATTCAGATCCCCCATCGGGACAAACTCCTGATTCAGATCCCCCATCGGGACAAACTCCTGATTCAGATCCCCCATCAGGACAAACTCCTGATTCAGATCCCCCATCAGGACAAACTCCTGATTCAGATCCCCCATCAGGACAAACTCCTGATTCAGATCCCCCATCAGGACAAACTCCTGATTCAGATCCCCCATCAGGACAAACTCCTGATTCAGATCCCCCATCAGGACAAACTCCTGATTCAGATCCCCAATCAGGACAAACTCAGAGTTGACATTCTGTGATAACAATTAAAATGTGCAGTCCAGAGAGCCAACAGTAGCAGATGAAGGTCTATAAACAACAAGATACAACAATATGTAAAGATGAGACGAGGTTCAAAGACAGATATTGAAATGGCCTTAGTTGTGGTTTAGCAACAGAAGTCAGAACGACCCCCAAGAACTTGGCTTTTATGTATACAGCAACACCACCACTGTAACCATGTATATGTTTGTCTATAATAGATTTTTTTGAGCCAGGTTTCAGAAAGCATAAATACATCAGGGTCGGCAGTTTCTATCCATGTATTCACAAAATCAATATTCGGCAGTAGACTTCTTACATTCACATGCAAAAAGGCAACAGTACAACACAGTAGACAACAGTACAACACTATACAACACAGTAGACAACACTATACAACACAGTAGACACAGTAGACAACACTATACAACACAGTAGACAACAGTACAACACTATACAACACAGTAGACAACAGTACAACACTATACAACACAGTAGACAACACTATACAACACAGTAGACAACACTACAACACTATACAACACAGTAGACAACACTATACAACACAGTAGACAACAGTACAACACAGTAGACAACACTACAACACTATACAACAGTAGACAACACTATACAACACAGTAGACAACAGTACAAAACTATACAACACAGTAGACAACACTATACAACACAGTAGACAACAGTACAACACTATACAACACAGTAGACAACAGTAGGCCACAAGACTGTGTGTCTGAATAAGATCTGTCCCCCAACACAACAGACTGTGTGTCTGAATAAGATCTGTCCCCCAACACAACAGACTGTGTGTCTGAATAAGATCTGTCCCCCAACACAACAGACTGTGTGTCTGAATAAGATCTGTCCCCCAACACAACAGACTGTGTGTCTGAATAAGATCTGTCCCCCAACACAACAGACTGTGTGTCTGAATAAGATCTGTCCCCCAACACAACAGACTGTGTGTCTCAATAAGATCTGTCCCCCAACACAACAGACTGTGTGTCTGAATAAGATCTGTCCCCCAACACAACAGACTGTGTGTCTGAATAAGATCTGTCCCCAGCACAACAGACTGTGTGTCTGAATAAGATCTGTCCCCCAACACAACAGACTGTGTGTCTGAATAAGATCTGTCCCCCAACACAACAGACTGTGTGTCTCAATAAGATCTGTCCCCAACACAACAGACTGTGTGTCTGAATAAGATCTGTCCCCCAACACAACAGACTGTGTGTCTGAATAAGATCTGTCCCCAGCACAACAGACTGTGTGTCTGAATAAGATCTGTCCCCAGCACAACAGACTGTGTGTCTGAATAAGATCTGTCCCCCAACACAACAGACTGTGTGTCTGAATAAGATCTGTCCCCCAACACAACAGACTGTGTGTCTCAATAAGATCTGTCCCCCAACACAACAGACTGTGTGTCTGAATAAGATCTGTCCCCCAACACAACAGACTGTGTGTCTGAATAAGATCTGTCCCCCAACACAACAGACTGTGTGTCTCAATAAGATCTGTCCCCCAACACAACAGACTGTGTGTCTGAATAAGATCTGTCCCCCAACACAACAGACTGTGTGTCTGAATAAGATCTGTCCCCCAACACAACAGACTGTGTGTCTGAATAAGATCTGTCCCCCAACACAACAGACTGTGTGTCTGAATAAGATCTGTCCCCCAACACAACAGACTGTGTGTCTCAATAAGATCTGTCCCCCAACACAACAGACTGTGTGTCTGAATAAGATCTGTCCCCCAACACAACAGACTGTGTGTCTGAATAAGATCTGTCCCCCAACACAACAGACTGTGTGTCTGAATAAGATCTGTCCCCCAACACAACAGACTGTGTGTCTGAATAAGATCTGTCCCCCAACACAACAGACTGTGTGTCTGAATAAGATCTGTCCCCCAACACAACAGTACAGAAACATCTCCATCTCTTCACCAGCTGTCAGCCAGAGGAATCAGCCTTTCAAATAAATTGTAACCCTGTGCGGTCATTTCAATCAATCCTTGTAATTACTAATTGTGTGCGGCACAAGGAAGATGTGTGATGTGCGTGTCATGACTGGCTGACTCTCGTGTCTCTCCGCTGCTCGACCGACGTTGTGTGATGAACGGTTGTTTTGCTAGCGTCACAGCCAGCTGGTATAGTCCTTCAGTACACTGTGTTCTGTACCTGACCAGGGAGAGAAGTCCTTCAGTACACTGTGTTCTGTACCTGACCAGAGAGAGAAGTCCTTCAGGTCACTGTGTTGTGTACCTGACCAGGGAGAGAAGTCCTTCAGGTCACTGTGTTGTGTACCTGACCAGGGAGAGAAGTCTTTCAGGTCACTGTGTTGTGTACCTGACCAGGGAGAGAAGTCCTTCAGGTCACTGTGTTCTGTACCTGACCAGGGAGAGAAGTCCTTCAGTTCACTGTGTTGTGTACCTGACCAGAGAGAGAAGTCCTTCAGTTGTGTACCTGACCAGAGAGAGAAGTCCTTCAGTCCACTGTGTTCTGTACCTGACCAGGGAGATAAGTCCTTCAGTACACTGTGTTGTGTACCTGACCAGAGAGAGAAGTCCTTCAGTTCACTGTGTTCTGTACCTGACCAGAGAGAGAAATCCTTCAGTTCACTGTGTTGTGTACCTGACCAGGGAGAGAAGTCCTTCAGTTCACTGTGTTGTGTACCTGACCAGGGAGAGAAGTCTTTCAGGTCACTGTGTTGTGTACCTGACCAGGGAGAGAAGTCCTTCAGGTCACTGTGTTCTGTACCTGACCAGGGAGAGAAGTCCTTCAGTTCACTGTGTTGTGTACCTGACCAGGGAGAGAAGTCATTCAGGTCACTGTGTTGTGTACCTGACCAGGGAGAGAAGTCCTTCAGTTCACTGTGTTGTACCTGACCAGGGAGAGAAGTCCTTCAGTTCACTGTGTTGTGTACCTGACCAGAGAGAGAAGTCCTTCAGTTGTGTACCTGACTAGAGAGAGATGTCCTTCAGGTCACTGCATTGTGTACCTGACCAGGGAGAGAAGTCCTTCAGGTCACTGCGTTGTGTACCTGACTGGAGAGAGAAGTCCTTCAGGTCACTGTGTTGTGTACCTGACCAGAGAGAGAAGTCCTTCAGTTCACTGTGTTGTGTACCTGACCAGGCAGAGAAGTCCTTCAGGTCACTGTGTTGTGTACCTGACCAGGGAGAGAAGTCCTTCAGGTCACTGTATTGTGTACCTGACCAGAGAGAGAAGTCCTTCAGGTCACTGTGTTGTGTACCTGACCAGAGAGAGAAGTCCTTCAGTTCACTGTGTTGTGTACCTGACCAGGGAGAGAAGTCCTTCAGTTCACTGTGTTGTACCTGCCCAGAGAGAGAAATCATTCAGTTCACTGTGTTGTGTACCTGACCAGAGAGAGAAGTCCTTCAGTTCACTGTGTGTTGTACCTGACCAGGAAGATAAGTCATTCAGGTCACTGTGTTGTGTACCTGACCAGGGACAGAAGTCCTTCAGTTCCCTGTGTTGTGTACCTGACCAGAGAGAGAAGTCCTTCAGGTCACTGTGTTGTGTACCTGACCAGAGAGAGAAGGTGATGTGGAGGTGACAAATAAACAGGGCAAATAGCTGACCAGTGTGTGAAACAGAGAGAGAGAGAGAGAGCGAGAGACAGAGTGAGAGACAGAGTGAGAGACAGAGAGAGACACAGAGAGACACACAGAGAGACGCACAGAGAAAGTGTGACGACCCTCCCACTCTGTCTGCCGTATTCTCTCTGTTATTTCCTTATTAGGATGCTGGTGGGCGGAGTTGGGAGGGTCGTCAGCTACATGGGAAACACCTGGGCCCGGTGTCTCCCAGGATAAATACACCACTTCCCCATTCATGGAGGAGACTCTCTCCATGCAGACACCCTCTGTAGATTGTGTTGTGGTTCTTGATGGCCGTTTATTTGTTTGTTTGCTTTGGCACCTTTCATCACCCTGCATTATCACATTCACGCATGCAAAACACTCACTTACACTACTGATTACTGATTACACACACCATTGTATATTATATTTATTTGCTTTAGTTAATAAATATATATCTTTCTACTCATTATCTCCACGTTGTCTCCCTTTGTTACGGGCTTTGAGCCGGTTCGTGACAAGTGGGGCTCGTCCGGATATTTGAACTATTGGTTTGGGAGACCGTGGAGGTACGTGTTTGGTTTGCATATTTTGTTTGAGTTTGATAGGCCCAGTATTGGTTGCCTTTTGTTGTTTGGTTTGTGTGCTGTGTTGGAGAGACTATAATGGTTAGTTTCCAGGCCTTGCCTAGCCTGAACTCTTGTTCTACTTTCTGTTGGGACATCAGTCTGAGGTGAGTAGTCTGCTGTGTACCTCGGTGGGAGATTTGGGTAGGGTAGTGAAACTTGCTACCCGGAGCTATAGCCTTTTTCCCCTGATAGGTTTAGCGACGTGTTTCATTTTTGGAATATGTTGGGCATGGTTAATGTTTGTTATTTTTGTGTGGTGTCTGTGGACTGAGCAGTTGTCTCGGGGCACATCCGTGGCTTGGTGGAATTTTTCCAGCATGCTGGGGAGTTCTATTTCCTTGCCAGCGGGCTACAGTGCGTAAATTCCACCGCAAATCTGCACGAAGACTAGGGTTGAGTTATTGTAGGTTTTGGGGAAGCTCCGTATCCATCTCTCTTCTGTGGTACTCAGGGTGATTATAATTCTCGGGTTGTGGTCTGGTGTGCTCAGCAGAAGGGAAGAGCCAGAATTCTTTTTTTTGTGTGATTATGGCGTCTTATGTAGATAAGTTCATTCGCTCTCCATCAGAGGAATTGTTAGATTTAGGTACTAAAGAACAGCTGTTGAAGGTCGCGGAACACTACAAGGTTGAGATTAGTGATAAACGTCTAAAGAATTCTATTAGGTTGATATTGAAGGCCAATCTGATGGAGAGTGGTATTCTAGAAGTTACCACCGGGCCAGCCTCTGCTGAGGATTTGTCGTCTCCCCATAACGTTACAATGGCCATTCCATCGGTTAGTCCTAGTAGCCTTCTTTTTGAACAGCAGAAAGAACTGCTTTTGTTACAGCTAGAGCATGATCGTGAGAAGCTAGAGCATGATCGTGTAAAATATGAAAAGGAATTGGCATTTAAACAAGATATGGAGCGTGCTAAAATCAAGTTGCAACAAGAACGTATAGATTTGGTTAGGGAAGGAAAGATCTCAGGGGAGAGTTTGTTTTGGGAAGGTGTCCCAGATTTACCTAGGGGTAGTTCCGCTTTTGGTCGTGCCCCAGAGACATTTGATATTGTTGGGAACTTACGGTTATTGCCTCGGTTTAATGAAAGGGACCCCGAGACATTCTTTTCGTTGTTTGAGCTGGTTGCTGACGCTAGGAGTTGGCCTGATTCTGACCGCACTTTAATGTTGCAGTGTGTGCTGACTGGTAAAGCGCAGGAAGCATATTCAGCTCTTAGTGTACACGATAGTGCCAGTTATGATAAAGTTAAAACAGCTGTGTTACAGATTTATGAATTGGTCCCTGAGGCTTACCGCCAACGATTTAGAACTTTAAAAAGGGATGATAACCAGACTCATGTTGAGTTTGTTGTGACAGTTGTCTTTACAGTTTAATCGCTGGTGTTCCGCCTCTGCAGTTGTGACTTTCAAGGGCTGTGTGATCTGATTATGTTAGAGCAATTTAAGGACACAATTCCTGATCGTATTGCCACGTATATTAATGAACAGAAAGTAAAGAATGTTGCTGAAGCTGCAGTTTTGGCAGACGAGTATGTGTTGACTCACAAGTGTCTTTGCAGAACCCCGTATTCGGAAAGAGTGGGGGCGTTCGGATAGATTTGGGCTTCGCTCACCGAGATACTTTGGTTCTCGGGCAGAGTTCTATTCAACTAGGGTTGAACCTGACTCCCATGGTAAAGCTGACTTTGGGCAGGAGTGTCACTACTGTCAAGGTTCAGGGCATTGGAAAAACGAATGTCCACTTCTCAGGTCAAAGGGTGCTTACGCTAAATCTAAGCCTACTGCATTAGCTGCACCTGTTCCACATCAGTTCATTCATAACTCATTTCCTCAGGCCCAGGAGAATGTGAAAGTCCATATTGATCCAGACTATTTACCTTTCATTACAGAAGGTTTTGTGTCTATGTTAGGAAGTAAAGACCTAGTGCCAGTGAAGATCCTGAGAGACACAGGTGCCTCTGAATCATTTGTGTTGGAGTCTGTGTTACCCTTTTCTGCTGAGACTGATTCGGGGAATAGTGTTCTAATTAGGGGAATAGGTTTGAACACTCTGTCAGTTCCATTGCATAAACTGATGTTGGATTGTGGGCTGGTGAAGGGTGAAGTTGTTGTGGGTGTGCGTCCTTCGTTGCCTATTGGGGTATCGATGTTATCCTTGGGAATAACTTGGCTGGTGAGCGTGTATGGCCTGTCGTGTTTCCATCTCTAGTGGTTTCCACTAAGCCGTCATTTGTTGGGATTCCTGATGAGAGTGTACAGAGTTTCCCAGAGGTGTTCTCTGCGTGTGCAGTGACACGTTCTATGAGCCGTGGCGAACTGGTCACTGCGCCGACTAATGATAATAATACAAAGTATGTCACTGTTTTCCCTGTTATCCCGTTATCTGTAACCCGCTCAGATCTAATCAATGCGCAACGGGATGACCCCACGTTGGAAGAGTTGCGTGATCAAATTGTGCCTATAGAACAGTTGGGAGATGTCGCCCATGGCTATTTTCTCCAAGAGGATGTCCTGATGAGAAAGTGGGTGTCTCATGATAGTGTTTTTCTGGGGGAGGCAATTAGTCAGGTTGTTGTACCAGTTAAGCTTCGTAAGTTGGTGTTGGAAACTTCTCACAGCGACGTGGCTGGACATATGGGGGTGAGGAAAACCTACAATCGCATATTAAGACATTTCTTTTGGCCTAGATTAAAGAGGATGTTTCTGATTTTATCAAACTTGTCACACCTGTCAATTAACTGGTAAGCCTAATCAAGCTATTAAACCAGTACCATTGTTTCCTATTCCTGTACTCAGCCAACCTTTTGAGTATCTGATTATTGACTGTGTGGGTCCTCTGCCTCGTTCTAAAAAGGGTAGTAGTTACCTGTTCACTGTGATGTGTCAGACCACTAGGTTTCCTGCTGCCTATCCTCTCCGATCTATCACGACTAAATCGGTGTTAAAAGCTTTGACTCAGTTTCTCTCATTGTTTGGAATCCCTAAGGTCATTCAGAGTGATCAAGGATCTAATTTTACCTCTAATCTGTTTGGTCAGGTTCTTCAACAGCTCCATATTAAACACAATTTGTCTAGCGCCTATCACGCGCAAAGTCAAGGAGCACTGGAACGTTTCCATCAAACACTAAAGTCTTTGTTGAGAGCTTATTGTACTGAGATGGATAAGGATTGGGAGGAGGGGTTGCCTTGGTTACTGTTAGCTGCTAGGGAAGTTTCACAGGAGAGCACAGGTTTCAGTCCAAATGACCTTGTGTTTGGACATAGGGTGCGTGGACTTTTATCTGTTCTCCAGGATGACTGGAAGTCTCCCGAGCCTCCTCAGTCCCTGTTATCGTATGTGTGTGATTTCCGGCGACGGCTGTATGCCGCTTGTGAAATGGCTAAAGAGAAGTTATCATCTTCACAGGAGAGGATGAAGGGCATATTTGATCGCCGAACTGAGCCTCGTCACTTTAGTCCAGGTGACCAGGTTCTTGCTCTGCTGCCAATTGTTGGTTCTCCTTTTCAAGCCAAGTTTCAAGGTCCATATACAGTGGTGCGCCAGTGCACTGAGCAAAATTATCTAGTTGCCACTCCAGAACGGAGGAAAGCACACCAGCTGTGCCATGTAAATCTGTTAAAACCCTATTATGCACGTTCCTCTGAGACTGAACAGTGGGATTCTACAGAGGACGGTAAACCTGTTCTTTTGGCTGATACCGTTGTTTCCTTGGGTTCTTGTCGTGCTAGATCTGTGCATGAGGAGGAAGATGTTCCTGGTCCTGACGATTGTATATTGCAGGGTAGATTGAAAAATTCAGAAACACTGGATATTTTAGACAGTCTTCTCACTCACCTACCTGTT
>NW_027040439.1:292190-309690 GCF_034236695.1 Oncorhynchus nerka
ACTGAATATAGGAAACACTGTCACCACTGATAACTCCACCATAATTGAGAATTTCAATAAGCATTTTTCTACGGCTGGCCATGCTTTCCATCTGGCTACTCCTACCCCGGTCAACAGCACTGGACCCCCAACAGCAACTCGCCCAAGCCTTCCCCATTTCTCCTTCTCCCGAATCCATTCAGCTGATGTTCTGAAAGACCTGCAAAATCTGGACCCCTACAAATCAGCCGGGCTAGACAATCTGGACCCTTTCTTTGTAAAATTATCTGCCGAAATTGTTGCCACCCCTATTACTAGCCTGTTCAACCTCTCTTTCGTGTCGTCTGAGATTCACAAAGATTGGAAAGCAGCTGCGGTCATCCCCCTCTTCAAAGGGGGGGACACTCTTGACCCAAACTGCTACAGACCTATATCTATCCTACCATGCCTTTCTAAGGTCTTCGAAAGCCAAGTCAACAAACAGATTACCGACCATTTCGAATCTCACCATACCTTCTCTGCTATGCAATCTGGTTTCAGAGCTGGTCATGGGTGCACCTCAGCCACGCTCAAGGTCCTAAACGATATCTTAACCGCCATCGATAAGAAACATTACTGTGCAGCCGTATTCATTGATCTGGCCAAGGCTTTCGACTCTGTCAATCACCACATCCTCATCGGCAGACTCGACAGCCTTGGTTTCTCAAATGATTGCCTCGCCTGTTTCACCAACTACTTCTCTGATAGAGTTCAGTGTGTCAAATCGGAGGGTCTGCTGTCCAGACCTCTGGCAGTCTCTATGGGGGTGCCACAGGGTTCAATTCTTGGACCGACTCTCTTCTCTGTATACATCAATGAGGTCGCTCTTGCTGCTGGTGAGTCTCTGATCCACCTCTAAGCAGACGACACCATTCTGTATACTTCAGGCCCTTCTTTGGACACTGTGTTAATAACCCTCCAGGCAAGCTTCAATGCCATTCAACTCTCATTCCGTGGCCTCCAATTGCTCTTAAATACAAGTAAAACTAAATGCATGCTCTTCAACCAATCGCTACCTGCACCTACCCGCCTGTCCAACATCACTACTCTGGACGGCTCTGACTTAGAATACGTGGACAACTACAAATACTTAGGTGTCTGGTTAGACTGTAAACTCTCCTACCAGACCCATATCAAACATCTCCAATCCAAAGTTAAATCTAGAATTGGCTTCCTATTTCGCAACAAAGCATCCTTCACTCATGCTGCCAAACATACCCTTGTAAAACTGACCATCCTACCAATCCTCGACTTTGGCGATGTCATTTACAAAATAGCCTCCAATACCCTACTCAACAAATTGGATGCAGTCTATCACAGTGCAATCCGTTTTGTCACCAAAGCCCCATATACTACCCACCATTGCGACCTGTACGCTCTCGTTGGCTGGCCCTCGCTTCATACTCGTCGCCAAACCCACTGGCTCCATGTCATCTACAAGACCCTGCTAAGTAAAGTCCCCCCTTATCTCAGCTCGCTGGTCACCATAGCATCTCCCACCTGTAGCACACGCTCCAGCAGGTATATCTCTCTAGTCACCCCCAAAACCAATTCTTTCTTTGGCCGCCTCTCCTTCCAGTTCTCTGCTGCCAATGACTGGAACGAACTACAAAATCTTGGCCAGGTCGCAATTGTAAATTTACATTTACATTTACATTTAAGTCATTTAGCAGACGCTCTTATCCAGAGCGACTTACAAATTGGTGCATTCACCTTATGACATCCAGTGGAGCAGCCACTTTACAATAGTGCATCTAAATCTTTTAAGGGGGGAGAAGGATTACTTTATCCTATCCTAGGTATTCCTTAAAGAGGTGGGGTTTCAGGTGTCTCCGGAAGGTGGTGATTGACTCCGCTGTCCTGGCGTCGTGAGGGAGTTTGTTCCACCATTGGGGGGCCAGAGCAGCGAACAGTTTTGACTGGGCTGAGCGGGAACTGTACTTCCTCAGTGGTAGGGAGGCGAGCAGGCCAGAGGTGGATGAACGCAGTGCTTGTTCTTAACTTGTTCTTAACTTGCCTACCTGGTTAAATAAAGGTGAAATAAATAAATAAATAATAAATAAATAAATACTGGTTATACTGGTTACACTGGTTATATTGGTTATACTGGTTATACTAGTTACACTGGTTATACTGGTTACACAGGTTATACTGGTTATACCCGTTACACTGGTTATACTGGTTACACAGGTTATACTGGTTATACTGGTTATACTGGTCTGCAGTTGTGAGGCTAGTTAGACGTACTGCTAAATTCTCTCAAATCAAATCAGCCTCCAAACGCCTCCAAACGACATCGGAGGCGGCTTGTGGTAGAGAAATTAACATTCAATTCTCTGGCAATTATCTCGCTCCAGTGGACATTCCTGCAGTCAGCATACCAATTGCTCCCTCAAACCTGAGACATCTGTGGCATTGTGTTGTGTAACAAAACGTCATATTTTAGAGTGGCCTTTAAATTGTCCCCAGCACAAGGTGCACCTGTGTAATGATCATGCTGTTTCATCAGCTTCTTGATATGTCACACCTGTCAGGTGGATGGATTATCTTGGAAAATAGGAAATGCTCACTAATAGGGACGTAAAACAAATTTGTGCACAACATTTTGAGAGAAATGAGCTTTTTTGTGAGTATGGAACATTTCTGGAATCTCGTCTCGTTTTGCGCTGCACAGAATATCAGATGGAACACGTCTGGAATCTCGTCTCGTTTTGCGCTGCACAGAATATCAGATGGAACACGTCTGGAATCTCGTCTCGTTTTGCGCTGCACAGAATATCAGATGGAACACGTCTGGAATCTCGTCTCGTTTTGCGCTGCACAGAATATCCGATGGAACACGTCTGGAACCTCGTCTCGTTTTGCGCTGCACAGAATATCAGATGGAACACGTCTGGAACCTCGTCTCGTTTTGCGCTGCACAGAATATCAGATGGAACACGTCTGGAACCTCGTCTCGTTTTGCGCTGCACAGAATATCAGATGGAACACGTCTGGAACCTCGTATTTCAGCTGAAACATGGGATCAACACTTCACATGTTGTGTTCAGTATAACAAGGAAAAACATCCTACCACTTTAAGAAAGATTGTTCAAAGCTTCTACACTTAAGATCTCATATCATCGAACGAGGAAGAGGGTGGAGATGAGAGGAGGAGAGTTAAGGAGGGAGGAGGGGTTGTCCTTCTGTAATGCGAAAGACAATCAAATCCTCCTCAAACCTCTCCTCTCCTCTCCTCTCCTCTCCTCTCCTCTCCTCTCCTCTCCTCTCCTCTCCTCTCCTCTCCTCTTCTCCTTCTCCCCCTCTCATCTCCTCCCCTCCCCTCTCCCCCTCCTCTCCTCTCCCCTCTCCTTATCCTTCTCTCCCTCTCCTCCCCTCTTCTCTCCCTCTCCTCCCCTCTCCGCTTCCACTCCTTCTCCCCGTCTACTCTCTTCTACTCTCCTCTCCTCTACTTCTCTCCTCCCATCTTACTCTCAACTTCCCCTTTCCTCTACTGTTCCTCTCATTCTCTCCCTTTCCCCCCTCTTCCTCTCCTCCTCCTCTACCCTTCCTCCTCTTCACAGTGGTTCAATCCCACCTGAGTTGCAGGTTGAAGACGTACTTGAGATGAAGTGTCCTTTGCTGTCATCCATCTTCCTCCTCATGCACTCAAGAAGAGGAGGAGGGGTTTGGTTCTCCATATCCACCAGACCCTCCAATTGTTTGATTTATTGCGTGAATGTCTGCGTGCCTGGCGTGTGAGTGAAGTTCAGGATGTGGGTAGTTACTGAGATGAGACTCAGACATGAATGTGTGTGTGTGTGTGTGTGTGTGAGTTGAGACCCAGACATTAATGTGTGTGTGTGTGTGTGTGTGCGTGTGTGTGTGTGTGTGTGTGTGTGTGTGTGTGTGTGTGTGTGTGTGTGTGTGTGTGTGTGTGAGAGATGAGTCCCAGCCATCAATAAAAGAGACTAGTTGTCGACATAGACATATTGGTGGGGGGATAAGGAGCAGGGAGCTACTATGGTAGTGGTTCACTAAGTGACTATCTCCCTCTCTGCCCCTCTCTCTGCCCCTCTCTCTCTCTCTCTCTCTCTCTCTCTCTCTCTCTCTCTCTCTCTCTCTCTGCCTCTCTCTCTCTCTCTCTCTCTCTCTCTCTGCCTCTCTCTCTCTCTCTGCCTCTCTCTCTCTGCCCCTCTCTTTCTCTGCCCCTCTCTCTCTCTTTCTCTCTGCCTCTCTCTCTCTCTCAGCCTCTCTCTCTCTCTCTCTCTCTCTCTCTCTCTCTCTCTCTCTGTCTCTCTCTCTTTTCTCGCTCTTTCTCTCGCTCTCTCTTTCTCTCTCTCTCTCTCTCTCTCGCTCTACCGGTATCTCTTGATGGCTAACGAAATTACGATGGATGGTAGGTACAGGAAGAAAAAAGGGCGTTATTCAAAGATGACCTTGTCTTGTTTGGAGTTTTGCTGGAGACAGACATCGAGGCTGTAGCTCAGCTTGTAAATAAAGAGGTATTTTGATGTGATGGTTTTGTTGTTAGATCTTCTAACATGATTCTCCTCTCTCACATTTCCCCAGGAGACTGTTAAAACAGAGAAAACAAGATTAGGATTTCATTTATCCTGTGAATCATTCTCCACTGAAAGATAAACTATCCTGGCTGGATTTCCATGCTGAGAGACACAAGCACCTCCAAACTGATTATAACGTCACTGAGACTGGGGTTAAGAGACACGTCACTGAGACTGGGGCTGAGAGACACGTCACTGAGACGGGCTGAGAGACATGTCACTGAGACTGGGGCTGAGAGACATGTCACTGAGACAGGGGCTGAGAGACACGTCACTGAGACTGGGGCTGAGAGACACGTCACTGAGACTGGGGCTGATAGACACGTTACTGAGACAGGGGCTGATAGACACGTCACTGAGACTGAGGCTGAGAGACACGTCACTGAGACTGGGGCTGATAGACACATTACTGAGACAGGGGCTGAGAGACACGTCACTGAGACTAAGGCTGAGAGACACGTCACTGAGACTGGGGCTGAGAGACACGTCACTGAGACTGGGGCTGAGAGACACATCACTGAGACTGAGGCTGAGAGACACGTCACTGAGACTGGGGCTGAGAGACACGTCACTGAGACTAGGGCTGAGAGACACATCACTGAGACTAGGGCTGAGAGACACGTCACTGAGACTAGGGCTGAGAGACACATCACTGAGACTAGGGCCGAGAGACACGTCACTGAGACTGAGGCCGAGAGACACGTCACTGAGACTGGGGCCGAGAGACACGTCACTGAGACTGGGGCTGAGAGACACGTCACTGAGACTGGGGCTGAGAGACACGTCACTGAGACTGAGGCTGAGAGACACGTCACTGAGACTGGGGCTGAGAGACACGTCACTGAGACTGAGGCTGAGAGACACATCACTGAGACTGGGGCTGAGAGACACGTCACTGAGACTGGGGCTGAGAGACACGTCACTGAGACTGGGGCTGAGAGACACATCACTGAGACTGGGGCTGAGAGACACGTCACTGAGACTGAGGCTGAGAGACACGTCACTGAGACTGGGGCTGAGAGACACATCACTGAGACTGAGGCTGAGAGACACGTCACTGAGACTGGGGCTGAGAGACACGTCACTGAGACTAGGGCTGAGAGACACATCACTGAGACTAGGGCTGAGACACACGTCACTGAGACTAGGGCTGAGAGACACATCACTGAGACTAGGGCCGAGAGACACGTCACTGAGACTGAGGCCGAGAGACACGTCACTGAGACTGGGGCCGAGAGACACGTCACTGAGACTGGGGCTGAGAGACACGTCACTGAGACTGGGGCTGAGAGACACGTCACTGAGACTGAGGCTGAGAGACACGTCACTGAGACTGGGGCTGAGAGACACGTCACTGAGACTGGGGCTGAGAGACACGTCACTGAGACTGAGGCTGAGAGACACGTCACTGAGACTGGGGCTGAGAGACACATCACTGAGACTGAGGCTGAGAGACATGTCACTGAGACTGGGGCTGATAGACACGTTACTGAGACAGGGGCTGATAGACACGTCACTGAGACTGGGGCTGATAGACACGTTACTGAGACAGGGGCTGATAGACACGTCACTGAGACTGAGGCTGAGAGACACGTCACTGAGACTGGGGCTGATAGACACATTACTGAGACAGGGGCTGAGAGACACGTCACTGAGACAGGGGCTGAGAGACACGTCACTGAGACTAAGGCTGAGAGACACGTCACTGAGACTGGGGCTGAGAGACACGTCACTGAGACTGGGGCTGAGAGACACATCACTGAGACTGAGGCTGAGAGACACGTCACTGAGACTGGGGCTGAGAGACACGTCACTGAGACTAGGGCTGAGAGACACATCACTGAGACTAGGGCTGAGAGACACGTCACTGAGACTAGGGCTGAGAGACACATCACTGAGACTAGGGCCGAGAGACACGTCACTGAGACTGAGGCCGAGAGACACGTCACTGAGACTGGGGCCGAGAGACACGTCACTGAGACTGGGGCTGAGAGACACGTCACTGAGACTGAGGCTGAGAGACACGTCACTGAGACTGGGGCTGAGAGACACGTCACTGAGACTGAGGCTGAGAGACACATCACTGAGACTGGGGCTGAGAGACACGTCACTGAGACTGGGGCTGAGAGACACATCACTGAGACTGGGGCTGAGAGACACATCACTGAGACTGGGGCTGAGAGACACATCACTGAGACTGGGGCTGAGAGACACATCACTGAGACTGGGGCTGAGAGACACATCACTGAGACTGGGGCTGAGAGACACATCACTGAGACTGGGGCTGAGAGACACATCACTGCCAACACTGTTTGTCTATTGAATATTTCAGGGAGTGTGTGTGGTTGTGTGTGAATGAGTGAATGAGTGTGTGTGTGTGTGTGTGTGTGTGTGTGTGTGTGTGTGTGTGTGTGTGTGTGTGTGTGTGTGTGTGAGTGTGTGTGTGTGAATGAGTGTTAATTGGATTAGCTTTCACTGCCTGGGTATTTCTCAAATGTGTGAACTGTCCCAAATGGCACCCTATTTCCTATATTGTAGTGACCTACTTTAGACCCTATTCCCTATATTGTAGTGCACTACTTTAGACCCTATTCCCTATATTGTAGTGCACTACTTTAGACCCTGTTCCCTATATTGTACATTTACATTTACATTACATTTAAGTCATTTAGCAGACGCTCTTATCCAGAGCGACTTACAAATTGGTGCTTTCACCTTATGACATCCAGTGGAACAGCCACTTTACAATAGTGCATCTAAATCTTTTAAGGGGGGTGAGAAGGATTACTTTATCCTATCCTAGGTATTCCTTAAAGAGGTGGGGTTTCAGGTGTCTCCGGAAGGTGGTGATTGACTCCGCTGTCCTGGCGTCGTGAGGGAGTTTGTTCCACCATTGGGGGGCCAGAGCAGCGAACAGTTTTGACTGGGGCTATTCCCTATATTGTAGGGCACTACTTTAGACCAGGGCTCACAGATGATACAGTTGTTCTGTCATGATACAACAGGATGTGTGAGCGAACCAGCAGCTTTGGACAAATCACCATTTCAAACGTTTTAGCGTCTTCTGAATTTCGGAAGGGGGCGCCCATAGTCTTGCCCGTACCTTACTAAGAGAGAGAGGGTGGAGCTCCTCGTTACTGTTCTGATCCACGTTACGGTTCTGATCCTCGTTACTGTTCTGATCCTCGTTACTGTTCTGATCCTGGTTACAGTTCTGATCCTGGTTACTGTTCTGATCCTGGTTACAGTTCTGATCCTGGTTACTGTTCTGATCCTGTTTACTGTTCTGATCCTGGTTACTGTTCTGATCCTGGTTACTGTGCTGATCCTGGTTACGGTTCTGATCCTGGTTACTGTTCTGATCCTCGTTACTGTTCTGATCCTCGTTACAGTTCTGATCCACGTTACTGTTCTGATCCTGGTTACTGTTCTGATCCTGGTTACTGTTCTGATCCTGGTTACTGTTCTGATCCTGGTTACTGTTCTGATCCTGGTTACAGTTCTGATTCTCGTTACGGATCTGATCCTGGTTACTGTGCTGATCCTGGTTACGGTTCTGATCCTGGTTACTGTTCTGATCCTCGTTACTGTTCTGATCCTGGTTACGGTTCTGATCCTGGTTACTGTTCTGATCCTCGTTACTGTTCTGATCCTCTGATCCTGGTTACTGTTCTGATCCTCGTTACTGTTCTGATCCTCTGATCCTCGTTACTGTTCTGATCCTCTGATCCTGGTTACTGTTCTGATCCTGGTTACTGTTCTGATCCTCGTTACTGTTCTGATCCTCTGATCCTCGTTACTGTTCTGATCCTCGTTACTGTGCTGATCCTCGTTACTGTGCTGATCCTGGTTACGGTTCTGATCCTCGTTACAGTTCTGATCCTGTTTACTGTTCTGATCCTGGTTACTGTGCTGATCCTGGTTACGGTTCTGATCCTCGTTACTGTTCTGATCCTCTGATCCTGGTTACTGTTCTGATCCTGGTTACTGTTCTGATCCTCGTTACTGTTCTGATCCTCTGATCCTCGTTACTGTTCTGATCCTCGTTACTGTGCTGATCCTCGTTACTGTGCTGATCCTGGTTACGGTTCTGATCCTCGTTACAGTTCTGATCCTGGTTACGGTTCTGATCCTGGTTACTGTTCTGATCCTCGTTACTGTTCTGATCCTCGTTACAGTTCTGATCCTCGTTACAGTTCTGATCCTGGTTACAGTTCTGATCCTGGTTACTGTTCTGATCCTGGTTACTGTTCTGATCCTGGTTACTGTTCTGATCCTGGTTACTGTTCTGATCCTGTTTACTGTTCTGATCCTGGTTACTGTTCTGATCCTGGTTACTGTTCTGATCCTGGTTACTGTTCTGATCCTCGTTACTGTTCTGATCCTCGTTACTGTTCTGATCCTCGTTACTGTTCTGATCCTCTGATCCTCGTTACTGTTCTGATCCTGGTTACTGTGCTGATCCTGGTTACGGTTCTGATCCTGGTTACTGTTCTGATCCTGGTTACTGTTATGATCCTCTGATCCTCGTTACTGTTCTGATCCTCGTTACTGTTATGATCCTGGTTACGGTTCTGATCCTGGTTACTGTTCTGATCCTGGTTACTGTTCTGATCCTCGTTACTGTTCTGATCCTTAGCACGGATGGACCCAGGACTTAATCGAGCCGCTTGACCAATCACGTGAAACTTTAGTTCTGAGTTGCAGAGAGGAGACGCACCCCACCTTGAGCATGGCGTTAGAGAAGACGCCCTGGGATTGACTCAGTCCAGTTGGTGGTTCCACTTCAGCTAACTAGCTACAGTAGCCAACTCTCTGGATTATAATGAGCTGCTGTTGTACCCACTGGATTTAAGATGAACTCTGGGTCGTTCCATGTGACTTCAACACCGACGATCTCAGATTGTTCCCAAAAATCGATTCTGTAGTTAGAAACAGACAAGATAAAAC
Source organism: Oncorhynchus nerka (assembly GCF_034236695.1). Taxonomy (NCBI): domain Eukaryota; kingdom Metazoa; phylum Chordata; class Actinopteri; order Salmoniformes; family Salmonidae; genus Oncorhynchus; species Oncorhynchus nerka. The sequence continues at coordinate 301,703 of NW_027040439.1, forward strand.
ATTCCTGCAACTACTACTATTAACACTACTACTACTACTACTACTACTACCATTACTACTACTACTACTACTACTACTACTACCATTACTACTACTACTACTACTACTACTACTACCATTACTACTACTACTACTACTACTACTACTACTACTACTACTACTATTAACACTACTACTACTACTACTACTACTATTAACACTACTACTACTACTACTACTACTACTACTACCATTACTACTACTACTACTACTACTACTACTACTACTACTACTACTATTAACACTACTACTACTACTACTACTATTACTACTACTACTACCATTACTACTACTACTACTATTAACACTACTACTACTATTACTACTACTACTACTACTACCATTACTACTATTAACACTACTACTACTACTACTACTACTACTACCATTACTACTACTACTACTACTACTACTACTACTACTACTACCATTACTACTACTACTACTACTACTACTACTACTACTACTACTACTACTACTACTACTACTATTAACACTACTACTACTATTAACACTACTACTACTTCTACTACTACTACTATTAACACTACTACTACTACTACTACTACTACTACTATTAACACTACTACTATTAACACTACTACTACTACTACTACTACTACCATTACTACTACTACTACTACTACTACTACTACTACTATTAACACTACTACTACTACTACTATTAACACTACTACTACTACTACTACTACTACTACTACTATTAACACTACTACTACTACTACTACTACTACCATTACTACTACTACTACTACTACTACTACTACTACTATTAACACTACTACTACTACTACTATTAACACTACTACTACTACTACTACTACTACCATTACTACTACTATTAACACTACTACTACTACTACTACTACTATTAACACTACTACTACTACTACTATTAACACTACTACTACTACTACTACTACTACTACTATTAACACTACTACTACTACTACTACTATTAACACTACTACTACTACTACTATTAACACTACTACTACTACTACTACTACTACTACCATTACTACTACTATTAACACTACTACTACTACTACTACTACTACCATTACTACTACTACTACTACTACTACTATTAACACTACTACTACTACTACTACTACTACCATTACTACTACTACTACTACTACTATATCATCAATACTACTACTGCTACTACTACATAATTAATACTACTACTACTACTATATCATCAATACTACTACTACTACGACTAAATCATTAATACTACTACTACTACTACTAAATCAATAATACTACCAACTACTACCACTATGTAATCAATACTACTCGTACTACTACTACTAACTATTTCATCAATACTACTACTACTACTACTACTACTACTACTACTACTACTACTACTACTATATCATTAATACCACTACTACTACCACCACCACTACTACTACTACTACTACTACTACTATATCATCAATACTACTACTACTACCACCAGTACCATCATCATTAATACTACTACAACTACTACCACTGTCATCAATACTACTACGACTACAACTACTACTACTATATCATTAATACTACTACTACCACTACTACTACTACTACTAATACTATATCATCAATACCACTACTACTACTACTACAACTACTACTACTATATCATTAATACTACTACTACTACCACTACTACTACTACTACTACTACTACTACTACTACTATATCATCAATGCTACTACTACTACTACTACTACTACTACTACTACTATATCATCAATACTACTACTTATCCTACTACATAATTAATACTACTACTACTACTACAACTATATCATCAATACAACTACTACCACTGTCATCAATACAACTACTACTACGACTACATCATTAATACTACTACTACTACTACCACTACTACTACTACTACTACTATATCATCAATACTACTACTTCTACTACCACCAGTACCATCATCATTACTACTACTACAACTACTAACACTGTCATCAATACTACTACTACTACTACAACTACTACTACCACTACATCATTAATACTACTACTACTACCACCACCCCTACTACCACTACATCATTAATACTACTACTACTACCACCACCCCTACTACCACTACATCATTAATACTACTACTACTACCACCACCCCTACTACCACTACATCATTAATACTACTACTACTACCACCACCCCTACTACCACTACATCATTAATACTACTACTACTACCACCATTAAACTACTATAATACCACCACCCCTACTACCACTACATCATTAATACTACTACTACTACCACCACCCCTACTACCACTACATCATTAATACTACTACTACTACCACCACCCCTACTACCACTACATCATTAATACTACTACTACTACTACTACCACCACCTCTACTACCACTACATCATTAATACTACTACTACCACCACCCCTACTACCACTACATCATTAATACTACTACTACTACTACTACCACCACCTCTACTACCACTACATCATTAATACTACTACTACTACTACCACCCCTACTACCACTACATCATTAATACTACTACTACCACCACCCCTACTGCCACTACATCATTAATATTACTACTACTACCACCATTAAACTACTATAATACCACCACCCCTACTACCACTACATCATTAATACTACTACTACTACCACCATTAAACTACTATAATACCACCACCCCTACTACCACTACATCATTAATACTACTACTACTACCACCACCCCTACTACCACTACATCATTAATACTACTACTACTACCACCACCTCTACTACCACTACATCATTAATACTACTACTACTACTACCACCACCCCTACTACCACTACATCATTAATACTACTACTACTACCACCACCCCTACTACCACTACATCATTAATACTACTACTACTACCACCACCACCTCTACTACCACTACATCATTAATACTACTACTACTACCACCACCACCCCTACTACCACTACACCATTAATACTACTACTACTACCACCATTAAACTACTATAATACCACCACCCCTACTACCACTACATCATTAATACTACTACTACTACCACCATTAAACTACTATAATACCACCACCCCTACTACCACTACATCATTAATACTACTACTACTACCACCATTAAACTACTATAATACCACCACCCCTACTACCACTACATCATTAATACTACTACTACTACTACCACCACCCCTACTACCACTACATCATTAATACTACTACTATAATACCACCACCTCTACTACCACTACATCATTAATACTACTACTACTACCACCACCCCTACTACCACTACATCATTAATACTGCTACTACTACTACCACCCCTACTACTACTACATCATTAATACTACTTCTACTACCACCATTAAACTACTATAATACCACCACCCCTACTACCACTACATCATTAATACTACTACTACTACCACCACCCCTACTACCACTACATCATTAATACTGCTACTACTACTACCACCCCTACTACTACTACATCATTAATACTACTACTACTACCACCATTAAACTACTATAATACCACCACCCCTACTACCACTACATCATTAATACTACTACTACTACCATTAAACTACTATAATACCACCACCCCTACTACCACTACATCATTAATACTACTACTACTACCACCACCCCTACTACCACTACATCATTAATACTACTACTACTACCACCATTAAACTACTATAATACCACCACCCCTACTACCACTACATCATTAATACTACTACTACTACCACCACCCCTACTACCATTACATCATTAATACTACTACTACTACCACCATTAAACTACTATAATACCACCACCCCTACTACCACTACATCATTAATACTACTATAATACCACCACCCCTACTACCACTACATCATTAATACTACTACTACCACCATTAAACTACTATAATACCACCACCCCTACTACCACTACATCATTAATACTACTACTACTACCACCACCCCTACTACCACTACATCATTAATACTACTACTACTACTACTACACCTACTACTACCACTACATCATTAATATTACTACTACTACCACCATTAAACTACTATAATACTACCACCCCTACTACCACTACATCATTAATACTACTACTACTACTACCACCACCCCTACTACCACTACATCATTAATACTACTACTACTACTACTACAACTACTACTACCACTACATCATTAATACTACTACTACTACCACCATTAAACTACTATAATACTACCACCCCTACTACCACTACATCATTAATACTACTACTACTACCACCACCCCTACTGCCACTACATCATTAATACTACTACTACTACCACCATTAAACTACTATAATACCACCACCCCTACTACCACTACATCATTAATACTACTACTACTACTACCACCACCCCTACTACCACTACATCATTAATACTACTACTACTACCACCATTAAACTACTATAATACCACCACCCCTACTACCACTACATCATTAATACTACTACTACTACCACCATTAAACTACTATAATACCACCACCCCTACTACCACTACATCATTAATACTACTACTACTACTACCACCACCCCTACTACCACTACATCATTAATACTACTACTACTACCACCACCCCTACTACCACTACATCATTAATACTACTACTACTACCACCACCCCTACTACCACTACATCATTAATACTACTACTACTACCACCACCCCTACTACTACTACATCATTAATACTACTACTACTACCACCACCCCTACTACCACTACATCATTAATACTACTACTACTACCACACCCCTACTACCCGTATCACTACAATTTGGAATAATATTCACAACAATAATAATAATAATAAGTAAGTAACTGTTTACTAGGCAGATGTTATTATTCAGTGTCCCTCAGGCGAGGGCAGGCAAATAGATATTAATACTACTACTACTAGACGAGGGCAAATAGATATCATTAATACTACTACTAGACGAGGGCAAATAGATATCATTAATACTACTACTAGACAAGGGCAAATAGATATCATTAATACTACTACTAGACGAGGGCAAATAGATATCATTAATACTACTACTAGACGAGGGCAAATAGATATTTTGCTGCAATGGGAGCCTTTCCTCCTTCGCCCATAAGAACTTTTTTGTTTTTCCTCTGGGTTTAATAAGATACAATTTAAACGTAGCAATTTCTGCAAATAATGAATCTCTTGGCGATGAAATACTTCTCCCAGTAGAAGAGAACGTGTATCTCTGTCTCGGCAGTGGCCACATAGATGCTCCTCCTCTCAGCCTTTACTCGGTAGGGATCTGTCTCTCCTCTCAGCCTTTACTCGGTAGGGATCTGTCTCTCCTCTCAGCCTTTACTCGGTAGGGATCTGTCTCTGCTTTCCTATCTCTGGCCTAATGGAGACAATCAGACAATCTTTACTGGGTAGGGATCTGTCTCTGCTTTCATATCTCTGGCCTATTGGAGACAATCAGACAATCTTTACTCGGTAGGGATCTGTCTCTGCTTCCTATCTCTGGCCTAATGGAGACAATCAGACAATCTTTACTCAGTAGGGATCTGTCTCTCCTTTCATATCTCTGGCCTAATGGAGACAAACAGACAATCTTTACTCGGTAGGGATCTGTCTCTCCTCTCAGCCTTTACTGGGTAGGGATCTGTCTCTCCTCTCAGCCTTTACTCGGTAGGGATCTGTCTCTCCTTTCCTATCTCTGGCCTAATGGAGACAATCAGACCATCTTTACTCGGTAGGGATCTGTCTCTCATCTCAGCCTTTACTCGGTAGGGATCTGTCTCTCCTCTCAGCCTTTACTCGGTAGGGATCTGTCTCTCCTCTCAGCCTTTACTGGGTAGGGATCTGTCTCTCCTCTCAGCCTTTACTCGGTAGGGATCTGTCTCTCCTCTCAGCCTTTACTCGGTAGGGATCTGTCTCTCCTCCCAGCCTTTACTGGGTAGGGATCTGTCTCTCCTCTCAGCCTTTACTGGGTAGGGATCTGTCTCTCCTCTCAGCCTTTACTGGGTAGTGATCTGTCTCTCCTCTCAGCCTTTACTGGGTAGTGATCTGTCTCTCCTCTCAGCCTTTACTCAGTAGGGATCTGTCTCTCCTCTCATATCTCTGGCCTAATGGAGACAATCAGACAAGTCATATTCTCAGAGAGCAATTTAGTCGGCTTTGAGATTATAATTTTTTTATTCAAAAGTTGTAAATATGAGTCTTTTGATTGGTTCATGATTCTGTTCATAAATAATCATTTAAAATGTGAAGTAGTGCTGGTTTCAGCTTGGTCGGTGAGAACCAACACCAGCTGACTGACTCGTTTCTGGGCTCAGCTCTTTGCCTTTTGAAATTGGAAACTTGAATTAGGGCCAAGATTCTAATAGTATTTCCATTAGCAATGGAACGTGGTCTACGTTGGTGTAGATTCTAATAGTATTTCCATTAGCAATGGAACGTGGTCTACGTTGGTGTAGATTCTAATAGTATTTCCATTAGCAATGGAACGTGGTCTACGGTGGTGTAGATTCTAATAGTATTTCCATTACCAATACATACCATTACATTAGCAATGGAACGTGGTCTACGTTGGTGTAGATTCTAATAGTATTTCCATTACCAATACATACCATTACATTACCAATGGAACGTGGTCTACGGTGGTGTAGATTCTAATAGTATTTCCATTACCAATGGAACGTGGTCTACGTTGGTGTAGATTCTAATAGTATTTCCATTAGCAATGGAACGTGGTCTACGGTGGTGTAGATTCTAATAGTATTTCCATTAGCAATGGAACGTGGTCTACGGTGGTGTAGATTCTAATAGTATTTCCATTACCAATGGAACGTGGTCTACGGTGGTGTAGATTCTAATAGTATTTCCATTACCAATACATACCATTACATTAGCAATGGAACGTGGTCTACGTTGGTGTAGATTCTAATAGTATTTCCATTACCAATACATACCATTACATTACCAATGGAACGTGGTCTACGGTGGTGTAGATTCTAATAGTATTTCCATTAGCAATGGAACGTGGTCTACGTTGGTGTAGATTCTAATAGTATTTCCATTAGCAATGGAACGTGGTCTACGTTGGTGTAGATTCTAATAGTATTTCCATTACCAATGGAACGTGGTCTACGTTGGTGTAGATTCTAATAGTATTTCCATTAGCATTGGAACGTGGTCTACGTTGGTGTAGATTCTAATAGTATTTCCATTAGCAATGGAACGTGGTCTACGTTGGTGTAGATTCTAATAGTATTTCCATTACCAATGGAACGTGGTCTACGTTGGTGTAGATTCTAATAGTATTTCCATTAGCATTGGAACGTGGTCTACGTTGGTGTAGATTCTAATAGTATTTCCATTAGCAATGGAACGTGGTCTACGTTGGTGTAGATTCTAATAGTATTTCCATTACCAATGGAACGTGGTCTACGGTGGTGTAGATTCTAATAGTATTTCCATTAGCAATGGAACGTGGTCTACGGTGGTGTAGATTCTAATAGTATTTCCATTAGCAATGGAACGTGGTCTACGTTGGTGTAGATTCCATTTTCCATTACAATGGAACGTGGTCTACGTTGGTGTAGATTCTAATAGTATTTCCATTACCAATGGAACGTGGTCTACGTTGGTGTAGATTCTAATAGTATTTCCATTAGCAATGGAACGTGGTCGGATTCTAATAGTATTTCCATTACCAATGGAACGTGGTCTACGTTGGTGTAGATTCTAATAGTATTTCATTAGCAATACATACCATTACATTAGCAATGGAACGTGGTCTACGGTGGTGTAGATTCTAATAGTATTTCCATTACCAATGGAACGTGGTCTTCTAATAGTATTTCCATTACCAATGGTGTA
>NW_027040439.1:314690-332237 GCF_034236695.1 Oncorhynchus nerka
ACCATAGTGTCTCACACTGACTTTACAGTAATATTCTACACCATAGTGTCTCACACTGACTTTACAGTCATATTTAACATCGTAAAAGGCTTCCAGTTCATTTCTGTAAAACTTCAGACAGAACTGTTGTCTTCCTCCTTGGTGATGACATCTGATCTCAGTAGAACTGTTGTCTTCCTCCTTGGTGATGACACCTGATCTCAGTAGAACTGTTGTCTTCCTCCTTGGTGATGACATCTGTATTCAGACAGAACTGTTGTCTTCCTCCTTGGTGATGACATCTGTATTCAGACAGAACTGTTGTCTTCCTCCTTAGTGATGACATCTGTACTCAGTAGAACTGTTGTCTTCCTCCTTGGTGATGACATCTGTACTCAGACAGAACTGTTGTCTTCCTCCTTGGTGATGACATCTGTACTCAGTAGACCTGTTGTCTTCCTCCTTGGTGATGACATCTGTACTCAGACAGAACTGTTGTCTTCCTCCTTGGTGATGACAACTGTACTCAGACAGAACTGTCGTCTTCCTCCTTGGTGATGACATCTGATCTCAGTAGAACTGTTGTCTTCCTCCTTGGTGATGACATCTGTATTCAGACAGAACTGTTGTCTCCCTCCTTGGTGATGACATCTGTACTCAGACAGACCTGTTGTCTTCCTCCTTGGTGATGACATCTGTATTCAGTAGAACTGTTGTCTTCCCTCCTTGGTGATGACATCTGTATTCAGACAGACCTGTTGTCTTCCCTCCTTGGTGATGACATCTCTACTCAGACAGAACTGTTGTCTTCCTCCTTGGTGATGACATCTTTACTCAGTAGAACTGTTGTCTTACTCCTTGGTGATGACATCAGTACTCAGACAGAACTGTTGTCTTCCCTCCTTGGTGATGACATCTGTATTCAGTAGAACTGTTGTCTTCCTCCTTGGTGATGACATCTGTACTCAGTAGAACTGTTGTCTTCCTCCTTGGTGATGACATCTGTACTCAGACAGACCTGTTGTCTTCCCTCCTTGGTGATGACATCTGTATTTAGACAGAACTGTTGTATTCCCTCCTTGGTGATGACATCTGTATTTAGACAGAACTGTTGTCTTCCCTCCTTGGTGATGACATCTGTACTCAGTAGACCTGTTGTCTTCCTCCTTGGTGATGACATCTGTACTCAGTAGAACTGTTGTCTTCCTCCTTGGTGATGACATCTGTACTCAGACAGAACTGTTGTCTTCCTCCTTGGTGATGACATCTGTACTCAGTAGACCTGTTGTCTTCCTCCTTGGTGATGACATCTGTACTCAGACAGAACTGTTGTCTTCCTCCTTGGTGATGACAACTGTACTCAGACAGAACTGTCGTCTTCCTCCTTGGTGATGACATCTGATCTCAGTAGAACTGTTGTCTTCCTCCTTGGTGATGACATCTGTATTCAGACAGAACTGTTGTCTCCCTCCTTGGTGATGACATCTGTACTCAGACAGACCTGTTGTCTTCCTCCTTGGTGATGACATCTGTATTCAGTAGAACTGTTGTCTTCCCTCCTTGGTGATGACATCTGTATTCAGACAGACCTGTTGTCTTTCCTCCTTGGTGATGACATCTGTATTCAGACAGAACTGTTGTCTTCCCTCCTTGGTGATGACATCTGTACTCAGTAGAACTGTTGTCTTCCTCCTTGGTGATGACATCTGTATCAGACAGAACTGTTGTCTTCCCTCCTTGGTGATGACATCTGTATTCAGACAGAACTGTTGTCTTCCCTCCTTGGTGATGACATCTGTACTCAGTAGAACTGTGGTCTTCCTCCTTGGTGATGACATCTGTACTCAGACAGAACTGTGGTCTTCCTCCTTGGTGATGACATCTGTACTCAGTAGAACTGTTGTCTTCCTCCTTGGTGATGACATCTGTACTCAGACAGAACTGTTGTCTTCCTCCTTGGTGATGACATCTGTACTCAGTAGAACTGTTGTCTTCCTCCTTGGTGATGACATCTGTACTCAGACAGAACTGTGGTCTTCCTCCTTGGTGATGACATCTGTACTCAGTAGAACTGTGGTCTTCCTCCTTGGTGATGACATCTGTACTCAGACAGAACTGTTGTCTTCCTCCTTGGTGATGACATCTGTACTCAGTAGAACTGTTGTCTTCCTCCTTGGTGATGACATCTGTATTCAGACAGAACTGCTGTCTCCCTCCTTGGTGATGACATCTATACTCCGTAGACCTGTTGTCTTCCTCCTTGGTGATGACATCTGTACTCAGTAGAACTGTTGTCTCCCTCCTTGGTGATGACATCTGTACTCAGTAGAACTGTTGTCTTCCCTCCTTGGTGATGACCTCTGTATTCAGACAGACCTGTTGTCTTCCTTCTTGGTGATGACATCTGTACTAAGACAGAACTGTTGTCTTCCTCCTTGGTGATTACATCTGTACTCAGACAGACCTGTTGTCTTCCTTCTTGGTGATGACATCTGTACTCAGTAGAACTGTTGTCTTCCTCCTTGGTGATGACATCTGTACTCAGTAGAACTGTTGTCTTCCCTCCTTGGTGATGACCTCTGTATTCAGACAGACCTGTTGTCTTCCTTCTTGGTGATGACATCTGTACTAAGACAGAACTGTTGTCTTCCTCCTTGGTGATTACATCTGTACTCAGACAGACCTGTTGTCTTCCTCCTTGGTTATGACATCTGTACTCAGTAGAACTGTTGTCTTCCTCCTTGGTGATGACATCTGTATTTAGACAGAACTGTTGTCTTCCCTCCTTGGTGATGACATCTGTACTCAGACAGAACTGTTGTCTTCCTCCTTAGTGATGACATCTGTATTCAGTAGTACTGTTGTCTTCCTCCTTGGTGATGACATCTGTACTCAGTAGATCTGTTGTCTTCCTCCTTGGTGATGACATCTGTACTCAGACAGAACTGTTGTCTTCCCTCCTTGGTGATGACATCTGTACTCAGACAGAACTGTTGTATTCCTCCTTGGTGATGACATCTGTACTCAGACAGAACTGTTGTCTTCCTCCTTGGTGATGACATCTGTACTCAGACAGAACTGTTGTCTTCCTCCTTGGTGATGACATCTGTATTTAGACAGAACTGTTGTCTTACTCCTTGGTGATGACATCTGTACTCAGACAGAACTGTTGTCTTCCTCCTTGGTGATGACATCTGTACTCAGTAGAACTGTTGTCTTTCCTCCTTGGTGATGACATCTGTACTCAGTAGAACTGTTGTCTTCCCTACTTGGTTATGACATCTGTACTCAGACAGAACTGTTGTCTTCCCTCCTTGGTGATGACATCTGTACTCAGACAGAACTGTTGTCTTCCCTCCTTGGTGATGACATCTGTACTCAGACAGAACTGTTGTCTTCCTCCTTGGTGATGACATCTGTATTTAGACAGAACTGTTGTCTTCCCTCCTTGGTGATGACATCTGTACTCAGACAGAACTGTTGTCTTCCCTCCTTGGTGATAACATCTGTACTCAGACAGAACTGTTGTCTTCCTCCTTGGTGATGACATCTGTACTCAGACAGAACTGTTGTCTTCCTCCTTGGTGATGACATCTGTACTCAGTAGAAATGTTGTCTTCCTCCTTGGTGATGACATCTGTACTCAGACAGACCTGTTGTCTTCCTCCTTGGTGATGACATCTGTACTCAGACAGAAATGTTGTCTTCCTCCTTGGTGATGACATCTGTACTCAGTAGAACTGTTGTCTTTCCTCCTTGGTGATGACATCTGAATTGAGACAGAACTGTTGTCTTCCCTCCTTGGTGATGACATCTGTATTCAGACAGAACTGTTGTCTTCCCTCCTTGGTGATGACATCTGTACTCAGACAGAACTGTTGTCTTCCTCCTTGGTGATGACATCTGTATCAGACAGAACTGTTGTCTTCCCTCCTTGGTGATGACATCTGTACTCAGTAGAACTGTTGTCTTCCTCCTTGGTGATGACATCTGTACTCAGTAGAACTGTTGTCTTACTCCTTGGTGATGACATCTGTACTCAGTAGAACTGTTGTCTTCCCTACTTGGTTATGACATCTGTACTCAGACAGAAATGTTGTCTTCCTCCTTGGTGATGACATCTGTACTCAGACAGAACTGTTGTCTTCCCTCCTTGGTGATGACATCTGTACTCAGACAGAACTGTTGTCTTCCTCCTTGGTGATGACATCTGTAGTCAGACAGAACTGTTGTCTTCCCTCCTTGGTTATGACATCTGATCTCAGACAGAACTGTGGTCTTCCTCCTTGGTGATGACATCTGGATTCAGACAGAACTGTTGTCTTCCTCCTTGGTGATGACATCTGATCTCAGACAGAACTGTTGTCTTCCTCCTTGGTGATGACATCTGTACTCAGTAGAACTGTTGTCTTCCTCCTTGGTGATGACATCTGTATTCAGACAGAACTGTTGTCTTCCTCCTTGGTGATGACATCTGTACTCAGTAGAACTGTTGTCTTCCTCCTTGGTGATGACATCTGTATTCAGACAGAACTGTTGTCTTCCTCCTTGGTGATGACATCTGTATTCAGACAGAACTGTTGTCTTCCTCCTTGGTGATGACATCTGTATTCAGACAGAACTGTTGTCTTCCCTCCTTGGTGATGACATCTGTACTCAGACAGAACTGTTGTCTTCCCTCCTTGGTGATGACATCTGTACTCAGATGAACTGTTGTGATCCTCCTTGGTGATGACATCTGTATTCAGACAGAACTGTTGTCTTCCCTCCTTGGTGATGACATCTGTACTCAGTAGAACTGTTGTCTTCCTCCTTGGTGGTGACATCTGTATTCAGACAGAACTGTTGTCTTCCTCCTTGGTGATGACATCTGTACTCAGTAGAACTGTTGTCTTCCTCCTTGGTGATGACATCTGTAGTCAGACAGACCTGTTGTCTTCCTCCTTGGTGATGACATCTGTATTCAGACAGAACTGTTGTCTTCCTCCTTGGTGATGACATCTGTACTCAGTAGAACTGTTGTCTTCCTCCTTGGTGATGACATCTGTAGTCAGACAGACCTGTTGTCTTCCTCCTTGGTGATGACATCTGTATTCAGACAGAACTGTTGTCTTCCTCCTTGGTGATGACATCTGTATTCAGTAGAACTGTTGTCTTCCTCCTTGGTGATGACATCTGTATTCAGACAGAACTGTTGTCTTTCCTCCTTGGTGATGACATCTGAATTGAGACAGAACTGTTGTCTTCCCTCCTTGGTGATGACATCTGTACTCAGTAGAACTGTTGTCTTTCCTCCTTGGTGATGACATCTGAATTGAGACAGAACTGTTGTCTTCCCTCCTTGGTGATGACATCTGTATTCAGACAGAACTGTTGTCTTCCCTCCTTGGTGATGACATCTGTACTCAGTAGAACTGTTGTCTTTCCTCCTTGGTGATGACATCTGAATTGAGACAGAACTGTTGTCTTCCTCCTTGGTGATGACATCTGTATTCAGACAGAACTGTTGTCTTCCTCCTTGGTGATGACATCTGTACTCAGTAGAACTGTTGTCTTCCTCCTTGGTGATGACATCTGTATCAGACAGAACTGTTGTCTTCCCTCCTTGGTATTGACATCTGTACTCAGTAGAACTGTTGTCTTCCTCCTTGGTGATGACATCTTTACTCAGTAGAACTGTTGTCTTACTCCTTGGTGATGACATCTGTACTCAGACAGAACTGTTGTCTTCCTCCTTGGTGATGACATCTGTACTCAGTAGAACTGTCTTACTCCTTGGTGATGACATCTGTACTCACTGTTGTCTTCCCTCCTTGGTGATGACATCTGAATTGAGACAGAACTGTTGTCTTCCTCCTTGGTGATGACATCTGTATTCAGTAGAATTGTTGTCATCCTCCTTGGTGATGACATCTATACTCCGTAGAACTGTTGTCTTCCTCCTTGGTGATGACATCTGTACTCAGTAGAACTGTTGTCAGGTGATGACATCTGTATTCAGACAGAACTGTTGTCTTCCTCCTTGGTGATGACATCTGTACTCAGTAGAACTGTTGTCTTCCTCCTTGGTGATGACATCTGTATCAGACAGAACTGTTGTCTTCCCTCCTTGGTGATGACATCTGTACTCAGTAGAACTGTTGTCTTCCTCCTTGGTGATGACATCTGTAGTCAGTAGAACTGTTGTCTTACTCCTTGGTGATGACATCTGTACTCAGTAGAACTGTTGTCTTCCCTACTTGGTTATGACATCTGTACTCAGACAGAAATGTTGTCTTCCTCCTTGGTGATGACATCTGTACTCAGACAGAACTGTTGTCTTCCCTCCTTGGTGATGACATCTGTACTCAGACAGAACTGTTGTATTCCCTCCTTGGTGATGACATCTGTAGTCGGACAGAACTGTTGTCTTCCCTCCTTGGTTATGACATCTGATCTCAGACAGAACTGTGGTCTTCCTCCTTGGTGATGACATCTGGATTCAGACAGAACTGTTGTCTTCCTCCTTGGTGATGACATCTGATCTCAGACAGAACTGTTGTCTTCCTCCTTGGTGATGACATCTGTACTCAGTAGAACTGTTGTCTTCCTCCTTGGTGATGACATCTGTATTCAGACAGAACTGTTGTCTTCCTCCTTGGTGATGACATCTGTACTCAGTAGAACTGTTGTCTTCCTCCTTGGTGATCAAATCAAATCAAATCAAATTTATTTATATAGCCCTTCGTACATCAGCTGATATCTCAAAGTGCTGTACAGAAACCCAGCCTAAAACCCCAAACAGCAAACAATGCAGGTGTAAAAGCACGGTGGCTAGGAAAAACTCCCTAGAAAGGCCAAAACCTAGGAAGAAACCTAGAGAGGAACCAGGCTATGTGGGGTGGCCAGTCCTCTTCTGGCTGTGCCGGGTAGAGATTATAACAGAACATGACCAAGATGTTCAAATGTTCATAAATGACCAGCATGGTCGAATAATAATAAGGCAGAACAGTTGAAACTGGAGCAGCAGCACAGTCAGGTGGACTGGGGACAGCAAGGAGTCATCATGTCAGGTAGTCCTGGGGCACGGTCCTAGGGCTCAGGTCCTCCGAGAGAGAGAGAAAGAAAGAGAGAATTAGAGAGAGCATATGTGGGGTGGCCAGTCCTCTTCTGGCTGTGCCGGTGGAGATTATAACAGAACGTGGCCAAGATGTTCAAATGTTCATAAATGACCAGCATGGTTGAATAATAGTAAGGCAGAACAGTTGAAACTGGAGCAGCAGCATGGCCAGGTGGACTGGGGACAGCAAGGAGTCATCATGTCAGGTAGTCCTGGGACATGGTCCTAGGGCCCAGGCCAGTTGAAACTGGAGCAGCAGCATGGCCAGGTGGACTGGGGACAGCAAGGAGTCATCATGTCAGGTAGTCCTGGGGCATGGTCCTAGGGCTCAGGTCCTCCGAGAGAGAGAAAGAAAGAGAGAAGGAGAGAATTAGAGAACGCACACTTAGATTCACACAGGACACCGAATAGGACAGGAGAAGTACTCCAGATATAACAAACTGACCCTAGCCCCCCGACACATAAACTAATGCAGCATAAATACTGGAGGCTGAGACAGGAGGGGTCAGGAGACACTGTGGCCCCATCCGAGGACACCCCCGGACAGGGCCAAACAGGAAGGATATAACCCCACCCACTTTGCCAAAGCACAGCCCCCACACCACTAGAGGGATATCTTCAACCACCAACTTACCATCCTGAGACAAGGCCGAGTATAGCCCACAAAGATCTCCGCCACGGCACAACCCAAGGGGGGGGCGCCAACCCAGACAGGCCGACCACAACAGTGAATCAACCCACCCAGGTGACGCACCCCCCCCCAGGGACGGCATGAGAGAGCCCCAGTAAGCCAGATGACATCTGTATTCAGACAGAACTGTTGTCTTCCTCCTTGGTGATGACATCTGTATTCAGACAGAACTGTTGTCTTCCTCCTTGGTGATGACATCTGTATTCAGACAGAACTGTTGTCTTCCCTCCTTGGTGATGACATCTGTACTCAGACAGAACTGTTGTCTTCCCTCCTTGGTGATGACATCTGTACTCAGATGAACTGTTGTGATCCTCCTTGGTGATGACATCTGTATTCAGACAGAACTGTTGTCTTCCCTCCTTGGTGATGACATCTGTACTCAGTAGAACTGTTGTCTTCCTCCTTGGTGGTGACATCTGTATTCAGACAGAACTGTTGTCTTCCTCCTTGGTGATGACATCTGTACTCAGTAGAACTGTTGTCTTCCTCCTTGGTGGTGACATCTGTACTCAGACAGAACTGTCGTCTTCCTCCTTGGTGATGACATCTGTACTCAGACAGAACTGTTGTCTTCCCTCCTTGGTGATGACATCTGTACTCAGACAGAACTGTTGTCTTCCCTCCTTGGTGATGACATCTGTACTCAGACAGACCTGTTGTCTTCCTCCTTGGTGATGACATCTGTATTCAGACAGAACTGTTGTCTTCCTCCTTGGTGATGACATCTGTACTCAGACAGACCTGTTGTCTTCCTCCTTGGTGATGACATCTGTATTCAGACAGAACTGTTGTCTTCCTCCTTGGTGATGACATCTGTATTCAGTAGAACTGTTGTCTTCCTCCTTGGTGATGACATCTGTATTCAGACAGAACTGTTGTCTTTCCTCCTTGGTGATGACATCTGAATTGAGACAGAACTGTTGTCTTCCCTCCTTGGTGATGACATCTGTACTCAGTAGAACTGTTGTCTTTCCTCCTTGGTGATGACATCTGAATTGAGACAGAACTGTTGTCTTCCCTCCTTGGTGATGACATCTGTATTCAGACAGAACTGTTGTCTTCCCTCCTTGGTGATGACATCTGTACTCAGTAGAACTGTTGTCTTTCCTCCTTGGTGATGACATCTGAATTGAGACAGAACTGTTGTCTTCCCTCCTTGGTGATGACATCTGTATTCAGACAGAACTGTTGTCTTCCCTCCTTGGTGATGACATCTGTACTCAGTAGAACTGTTGTCTTCCTCCTTGGTGATGACATCTGTACTCAGACAGAACTGTTGTCTTCCTCCTTGGTATTGACATCTGTACTCAGTAGAACTGTTGTCTTCCTCCTTGGTGATGACATCTTTACTCAGTAGAACTGTTGTCTTACTCCTTGGTGATGACATCTGTACTCAGACAGAACTGTTGTCTTCCTCCTTGGTGATGACATCTGTACTCAGTAGAACTGTAGTCTTACTCCTTGGTGATGACATCTGTACTCAGTAGAACTGTTGTCTTCCCTCCTTGGTGATGACATCTGAATTGAGACAAAACTGTTGTCTTCCTCCTTGGTGATGACATCTGTATTCAGTAGAATTGTTGTCATCCTCCTTGGTGATGACATCTATACTCCGTAGAACTGTTGTCTTCCTCCTTGGTGATGACATCTGTACTCAGTAGAACTGTTGTCATCCTCCTTGGTGATGACATCTGTACTCAGTAGAACTGTTGTCTTCCTCCTTGGTGATGACATCTGTACTCAGTAGAACTGTTGTCTTCCTCCTTGGTGATGACATCGGTACTCAGACAGAAATGTTGTCTTCCTCCTTGGTGATGACATCTGTACTCAGACAGAACTGTTGTCTTCCCTCCTTGGTGATGACATCTGTACTCAGACAGAACTGTTGTCTTCCTCCTTGGTGATGACATCTGTACTCAGACAGAACTGTTGTCTTCCTCCTTGGTGATGACATCTGTATTTAGACAGAACTGTTGTCTTCCCTCCTTGGTGATGACATCTGTACTCAGACAGAACTGTTGTCTTCCCTCCTTGGTGATGACATCTGTACTCAGTAGAACTGTTGTCTTCCTCCTTGGTGATGACATCTGTATTCAGTAGAACTGTTGTCTTCCTCCTTGGTGATGACATCTGTACTCAGACAGAACTGTTGTATTCCCTCCTTGGTTATGACATCAGTACTCAGACAGAAATGTTGTCTTCCCTCCTTGGTTATGACATCAGTACTCAGACAGAAATGTTGTCTTCCTCCTTGGTGATGACATCTGTACTCAGACAGAACTGTTGTCTTCCTCCTTGGTGATGACATCTGTATTCAGTAGATCTGTTGTCTTCCTCCTTGGTGATGACATCTGTACTCAGTAGAACTGTTGTCTTACTCCTTGGTGATGACATCTGTACTCAGACAGAACTGTTGTCTTCCCTCCTTGGTGATGACATCTGTACTCAGACAGAACTGTTGTCTTCCTCCTTGGTGATGACATCTGTATTTAGACAGAACTGTTGTCTTCCCTCCTTGGTGATGACATCTGTACTCAGACAGAACTGTTGTCTTCCCTCCTTGGTGATGACATCTGTACTCAGTAGAACTGTTGTCTTCCTCCTTGGTGATGACATCTGTACTCAGACAGAACTGTTGTCTTCCTCCTTGGTGATGACATCTGTACTCAGTAGAACTGTTGTCTTCCCTCCTTGGTGATGACATCGGTATTCAGACAGAACTGTTGTCTTTCCTCCTTGGTGATGACATCTGTACTCAGTAGAACTGTTGTCTTTCCTCCTTGGTGATGACATCTGTACTCAGTAGACCTGTTGTCTTCCTCCTTGGTGATGACATCTGTATTCAGACAGAACTGTTGTCTTTCCTCCTTGGTGATGACATCTGTACTCAGTAGAACTGTTGTCTTTCCTCCTTGGTGATGACATCTGTACTCAGTAGACCTGTTGTCTTCCTCCTTGGTGATGACATCTGTACTCAGTAGACCTGTTGTCTTCCTCCTTGGTGATGACATCTGTATTTAGACAGAACTGTTGTCTTCCCTCCTTGGTGATGACATCTTTATTCAGACAGAACTGTTGTCTTCCTCCTTGGTGATGACATCTTTACTCAGTAGAACTGTTGTCTTCCTCCTTGGTGATGACATCTTTACTCAGTAGAACTGTTGTCTTACTCCTTGGTGATGACATCTGTACTCAGACAGAACTGTTGTCTTCCTCCTTGGTGATGACATCTGTACTCAGTAGAACTGTTGTCTTACTCCTTGGTGATGACATCTGTACTCAGTAGAACTGTTGTCTTCCCTCCTTGGTGATGACATCTGAATTGAGACAGAACTGTTGTCTTCCTCCTTGGTGATGACATCTGTATTCAGTAGAATTGTTGTCATCCTCCTTGGTGATGACATCTGTACTCAGTAGAACTGTTGTCTTCCTCCTTGGTGATGACATCTGTACTCAGTAGAACTGTTGTCATCCTCCTTGGTGATGACATCTGTACTCAGTAGAACTGTTGTCATCCTCCTTGGTGATGACATCTGTACTCAGTAGAACTGTTGTCTTCCTCCTTGGTGATGACATCTGTACTCAGACAGAAATGTTGTCTTCCTCCTTGGTGATGACATCTGTACTCAGACAGAACTGTTGTCTTCCCTCCTTGGTGATGACATCTGTACTCAGACAGAACTGTTGTATTCCCTCCTTGGTGATGACATCTGTACTCAGACAGAACTGTTGTCTTCCCTCCTTGGTGATGACATCTGTACTCAGACAGAACTGTTGTCTTCCTCCTTGGTGATGACATCTGTATTTAGACAGAACTGTTGTCTTCCCTCCTTGGTGATGACATCGGTACTCAGACAGAACTGTTGTCTTCCCTCCTTGGTGATGACATCTGTACTCAGTAGAACTGTTGTCTTCCTCCTTGGTGATGACATCTGTATTCAGTAGAACTGTTGTCTTCCTCCTTGGTGATGACATCTGTACTCAGACAGAACTGTTGTCTTCCCTCCTTGGTTATGACATCAGTACTCAGACAGAAATGTTGTCTTCCTCCTTGGTGATGACATCTGTATTCAGACAGAACTGTTGTCTTTCCTCCTTGGTGATGACATCTGTACTCAGACAGACCTGTTGTCTTCCTCCTTGGTGATGACATCTGTACTCAGACAGAACTGTTGTCTTCCCTCCTTGGTGATGACATCTGTACTCAGACAGAACTGTTGTCTTCCTCCTTGGTGATGACATCTGTATTTAGACAGAACTGTTGTCTTCCCTCCTTGGTTATGACATCAGTACTCAGACAGAAATGTTGTCTTCCTCCTTGGTGATGACATCTGTACTCAGACAGAACTGTTGTCTTCCTCCTTGGTGATGACATCTGTATTCAGTA
Source organism: Oncorhynchus nerka (assembly GCF_034236695.1). Classification (NCBI taxonomy): domain Eukaryota; kingdom Metazoa; phylum Chordata; class Actinopteri; order Salmoniformes; family Salmonidae; genus Oncorhynchus; species Oncorhynchus nerka. The sequence goes on from NW_027040439.1 coordinate 326,850, forward strand.
GATCTGTTGTCTTCCTCCTTGGTGATGACATCTGTACTCAGTAGAACTGTTGTCTTACTCCTTGGTGATGACAGAACTGTTGTCTTCCTCCTTGGTGATGACATCTGTACTCAGACAGAACTGTTGTCTTCCTCCTTGGTGATGACATCTGTACTCAGACAGAACTGTTGTCTTCCTCCTTGGTGATGACATCTGTATTTAGACAGAACTGTTGTCTTCCCTCCTTGGTGATGACATCTGTACTCAGACAGAACTGTTGTCTTCCCTCCTTGGTGATGACATCTGTACTCAGTAGACCTGTTGTCTTCCTCCTTGGTGATGACATCTGTATTTAGACAGAACTGTTGTCTTCCCTCCTTGGTGATGACATCTGTACTCAGTAGAACTGTTGTCTTCCCTCCTTGGTGATGACATCTGAATTGAGACAGAACTGTTGTCTTCCCTCCTTGGTGATGACATCTGTACTCAGTAGAACTGTTGTCTTCCCTCCTTGGTGATGACATCTGAATTGAGACAGAACTGTTGTCTTCCTCCTTGGTGATGACATCTGTATTCAGTAGAACTGTTGTCTTCATCTGTACTCTCCCCTCCTGGTGATGACATCTGTACTCAGTAGACCTGTTGTCTTCCTCCTTGGTGATGACATCTGTACTCAGACAGAACTGTTGTCTTCCTCCTTGGTGATGACATCTGTACTCAGTAGAACTGTTGTCTTACTCCTTGGTGATGACATCTGTACTCAGACAGAACTGTTGTCTTCCTCCTTGGTGATGACATCTGTACTCAGTAGAACTGTTGTCTTCCTCCTTGGTGATGACATCTTTACTCAGTAGAACTGTTGTCTTACTCCTTGGTGATGACATCTGTACTCAGACAGAACTGTTGTCTTCCTCCTTGGTGATGACATCTGTACTCAGTAGAACTGTTGTCTTACTCCTTGGTGATGACATCTGTACTCAGTAGAACTGTTGTCTTCCTCCTTGGTGATGACATCTGAATTGAGACAGAACTGTTGTCTTCCTCCTTGGTGATGACATCTGTATTCAGTAGAATTGTTGTCATCCTCCTTGGTGATGACATCTGTACTCAGTAGAACTGTTGTCTTCCTCCTTGGTGATGACATCTGTACTCAGTAGAACTGTTGTCATCCTCCTTGGTGATGACATCTGTACTCAGTAGAACTGTTGTCTTCCTCCTTGGTGATGACATCTGTACTCAGACAGAAATGTTGTCTTCCTCCTTGGTGATGACATCTGTACTCAGACAGAACTGTTTTCTTCCCTCCTTGGTGATGACATCTGTACTCAGACAGAACTGTTGTATTCCCTCCTTGGTGATGACATCTGTACTCAGACAGAACTGTTGTCTTCCCTCCTTGGTGATGACATCTGTACTCAGACAGAACTGTTGTCTTCCTCCTTGGTGATGACATCTGTATTTAGACAGAACGGTTGTCTTCCCTCCTTGGTGATGACATCTGTACTCAGACAGAACTGTTGTCTTCCCTCCTTGGTGATGACATCTGTACTCAGTAGAACTGTTGTCTTCCTCCTTGGTGATGACATCTGTACTCAGAACTGTTGTATTCCTCCTTGGTGATGACATCTGTATTCAGTAGAACTGTTGTCTTCCTCCTTGGTGATGACATCTGTATTCAGACAGAACTGTTGTCTTTCCTCCTTGGTGATGACATCTGAATTGAGACAGAACTGTTGTCTTCCCTCCTTGGTGATGACATCTGTACTCAGTAGAACTGTTGTCTTTCCTCCTTGGTGATGACATCTGAATTGAGACAGAACTGTTGTCTTCCCTCCTTGGTGATGACATTTGTATTCAGACATAACTGTTGTCTTCCCTCCTTGGTGATGACATCTGTACTCAGTAGAACTGTTGTCTTTCCTCCTTGGTGATGACATCTGAATTGAGACAGAACTGTTGTCTTCCCTCCTTGGTGATGACATCTGTATTCAGACAGAACTGTTGTCTTCCCTCCTTGGTGATGACATCTGTACTCAGTAGAACTGTTGTCTTCCTCCTTGGTGATGACATCTGTATCAGACAGAACTGTTGTCTTCCCTCCTTGGTGATGACATCTGTACTCAGTAGAACTGTTGTCTTCCTCCTTGGTGATGACATCTTTACTCAGTAGAACTGTTGTCTTACTCCTTGGTGATGACATCTGTACTCAGACAGAACTGTTGTCTTCCTCCTTGGTGATGACATCTGTACTCAGTAGAACTGTTGTCTTACTCCTTGGTGATGACATCTGTACTCAGTAGAACTGTTGTCTTCCCTCCTTGGTGATGACATCTGAATTGAGACAGAACTGTTGTCTTCCTCCTTGGTGATGACATCTGTATTCAGTAGAATTGTTGTCATCCTCCTTGGTGATGACATCTATACTCCGTAGAACTGTTGTCTTCCTCCTTGGTGATGACATCTGTACTCAGTAGAACTGTTGTCTTCCTCCTTGGTGATGACATCTGTATTCAGTAGAATTGTTGTCATCCTCCTTGGTGATGACATCTATACTCCGTAGAACTGTTGTCTTCCTCCTTGGTGATGACATCTGTACTCAGTAGAACTGTTGTCTTCCTCCTTGGTGATGACATCTGTATTCAGTAGAATTGTTGTCATCCTCCTTGGTGATGACATCTATACTCCGTAGAACTGTTGTCTTCCTCCTTGGTGATGACATCTGTACTCAGTAGAACTGTTGTCATCCTCCTTGGTGATGACATCTGTACTCAGTAGAACTGTTGTCTTCCTCCTTGGTGATGACATCTGTACTCAGACAGAACTGTTGTCTTCCCTCCTTGGTGATGACATCTGTACTCAGACAGAACTGTTGTATTCCCTCCTTGGTGATGACATCTGTACTCAGACAGAACTGTTGTCTTCCCTCCTTGGTGATGACATCTGTACTCAGACAGAACTGTTGTCTTCCTCCTTGGTGATGACATCTGTATTTAGACAGAACTGTTGTCTTCCCTCCTTGGTGATGACATCTGTACTCAGACAGAACTGTTGTCTTCCCTCCTTGGTGATGACATCTGTATTTAGACAGAACTGTTGTCTTCCTCCTTGGTGATGACATCTGTATTCAGTAGAACTGTTGTCTTCCTCCTTGGTGATGACATCTGTACTCAGACAGAACTGTTGTATTCCCTCCTTGGTTATGACATCAGTACTCAGACAGAAATGTTGTCTTCCCTCCTTGGTTATGACATCAGTACTCAGACAGAAATGTTGTCTTCCTCCTTGGTGATGACATCTGTACTCAGACAGAACTGTTGTCTTCCTCCTTGGTGATGACATCTGTATTCAGTAGATCTGTTGTCTTCCTCCTTGGTGATGACATCTGTATTTAGACAGAACTGTTGTCTTCCCTCCTTGGTGATGACATCTGTACTCAGACAGAACTGTTGTCTTCCCTCCTTGGTGATGACATCTGTACTCAGACAGAACTGTTGTATTCCCTCCTTGGTGATGACATCTGTACTCAGACAGAACTGTTGTCTTCCCTCCTTGGTGATGACATCTGTACTCAGACAGAACTGTTGTCTTCCTCCTTGGTGATGACATCTGTATTTAGACAGAACTGTTGTCTTCCCTCCTTGGTGATGACATCTATACTCAGACAGAACTGTTGTCTTCCCTCCTTGGTGATGACATCTGTACTCAGACAGAACTGTTGTCTTCCTCCTTGGTGATGACATCTGTATTTAGACAGAACTGTTGTCTTCCCTCCTTGGTGATGACATCTGTACTCAGACAGAACTGTTGTCTTCCTCCTTGGTGATGACATCTGTACTCAGACAGAACTGTTGTCTTCCCTCCTTGGTGATGACATCTATACTCCGTAGAACTGTTGTCTTCCCTCCTTGGTGATGACATCTGTACTCAGACAGAACTGTTGTCTTCCCTCCTTGGTGATGACATCTGTACTCAGTAGAACTGTTGTCTTCCCTCCTTGGTGATGACCTATGGTGAACTGACTTCCTCCTTGGTGATGACATCTATACTCCGTAGAACTGTTGTCTTCCTCCTTGGTGATGACATCTGTACTCAGTAGAACTGTTGTCTTCCTCCTTGGTGATGACATCTGTACTCAGACAGAACTGTTGTATTCCCTCGTTGGTTATGACATCAGTACTCAGACAGAAATGTTGTCTTCCCTCCTTGGTTATGACATCAGTACTCAGACAGAAATGTTGTCTTCCTCCTTGGTGATGACATCTGTATTCAGTAGAACTGTTGTCTTCCTCCTTGGTGATGACATCAGTACTCAGACAGAAATGTTGTCTTCCTCCTTGGTGATGACATCTGTATTCAGACAGAACTGTTGTCTTCCTCCTTGGTGATGACATCTGTACTCAGTAGACCTGTTGTCTCCCTCCTTGGTGATGACATCTGTACTCAGTAGAACTGTTGTCTTCCTCCTTGGTGATGACATCTGTACTCAGTAGAACTGTTGTCTTCCTTCTTGGTGATGACATCTGTATTCAGACAGAACTGTTGTCTTCCTCCTTGGTGATGACATCTGTATTCAGTAGAACTGTTGTCTTCCTCCTTGGTGATGACATCTGTATTCAGTAGAACTGTTGTCTTCCTCCTTGGTGATGACATCTGTACTCAGTAGAACTGTTGTCTTCCTCCTTGGTGATGACATCTGTATTCAGTAGAACTGTTGTCTTCCTCCTTGGTGATGACATCTGTATTCAGTAGAACTGTTGTCTTCCTCCTTGGTGATGACATCTGTATTCAGACAGAACTGTTGTCTTTCCTCCTTGGTGATGACATCTGTACTCAGTAGAACTGTTGTCTTCCCTCCTTGGTGATGACATCTGTACTCAGTAGAACTGTTGTCTTCCTCCTTGGTGATGACATCTGTATTCAGACAGAACTGTTGTCTTCCTCCTTGGTGATGACATCTGTATTCAGACAGAACTGTTGTCTTCCTCCTTGGTGATGACATCTGTACTCAGTAGAACTGTTGTCTTCCCTCCTTGGTGATGACATCTGTACTCAGACAGAACTGTTGTCTTTCCTCCTTGGTGATGACATCTGTACTCAGACAGACCTGTTGTCTTCCTCCTTGGTGATGACATCTGTACTCAGACAGAACTGTTGTCTTCCTCCTTGGTGATGACATCTGTACTCAGACAGAACTGTTGTCTTTCCTCCTTGGTGATGACATCTGTACTCAGACAGACCTGTTGTCTTCCTCCTTGGTGATGACATCTGTACTCAGACAGAACTGTTGTCTTTCCTCCTTGGTGATGACATCTGTACTCAGACAGAACTGTTGTCTTCCTCCTTGGTTATGACATCTGTACTCAGACAGAACTGTTGTCTTCCCTCCTTGGTGATGACATCTGAATTGAG
>NW_027040440.1:0-17500 GCF_034236695.1 Oncorhynchus nerka
TTATCCAACCTGACACAGTGCATTGTTCAGGGACAGAGCAGCTGGAGGGGGATATGATACATTATCCAACCTGACACAGGGCATTGTTCAGGGACAGAGCAGCTGGAGGGGATATGTACATTATCAACCTGACACAGGCATTGTTCAGGGACAGAGCAGCTGGAGGGGGGATATGATACATTATCCAACCTGACACACAGCAGTGCATTGTTCAGGGACAGAGCAGCTGGAGGGGGGATATGATACATTATCCAACCTGACACAGGGCATTGTTCAGGGACAGAGCAGCTGGAGGGGGGATATGATACATTATCCAACCTGACACAGGGCATTGTTCAGGGACAGAGCAGCTGGAGGGGGGATATGATACATTATCCAACCTGACACAGGGCATTGTTCAGGGACAGAGCAGCTGGAGGGGGGATATGATACATTATCCAACCTGACACAGTGCATTGTTCAGGGACAGAGCAGCTGGAGGGGGGATATGATACATTATCCAACCTGACACAGTGCATTGTTCAGGGACAGAGCAGCTGGAGGGGGGATATGATACATTATCCAACCTGACACAGTGCATTGTTCAGGGACAGAGCAGCTGGAGGGGGGATATGATACATTATCCAACCTGACACAGTGCATTGTTCAGGGACAGAGCAGCTGGAGGGGGGATATGATACATTATCCAACCTGACACAGTGCATTGTTCAGGGACAGAGCAGCTGGAGGGGGGATATGATACATTATCCAACCTGACACACAGCAGTGCATTGTTCAGGGACAGAGCAGCTGGAGGGGGGATATGATACATTATCCAACCTGACACAGTACATTGTTCAGGGGCAGAGCAGCTGGAGGGGGGATATGATACATTATCCAACCTGACACACAGCAGTGCATTGTTCAGGGACAGAGCAGCTGGAGGGGGATATGATACATTATCCAACCTGACACACAGCAGTGCATTGTTCAGGGACAGAGCAGCTGGAGGGGGGATATGATACATTATCCAACCTGACACAGTGCATTGTTCAGGGACAGAGCAGCTGGAGGGGGGATATGATACATTATCCAACCTGACACAGTGCATTGTTCAGGGACAGAGCAGCTGGAGGGGGGATATGATACATTATCCAACCTGACACACAGCAGTGCATTGTTCAGGGACAGAGCAGCTGGAGGGGGGATATGATACATTATCCAACCTGACACAGTACATTGTTCAGGGGCAGAGCAGCTGGAGGGGGGATATGATACATTATCCAACCTGACACACAGCAGTGCATTGTTCAGGGACAGAGCAGCTGGAGGGGGATATGATACATTATCCAACCTGACACACAGCAGTGCATTGTTCAGGGACAGAGCAGCTGGAGGGGGGATATGATACATTATCCAACCTGACACAGTGCATTGTTCAGGGACAGAGCAGCTGGAGGGGGGATATGATACATTATCCAACCTGACACAGTGCATTGTTCAGGGACAGAGCAGCTGGAGGGGGGATATGATACATTATCCAACCTGACACAGGGCATTGTTCAGGGGCAGAGCAGCTGGAGGGGGGATATGATACATTATCCAACCTGACACAGGGCATTGTTCAGGGGCAGAGCAGCTGGAGGGGGGATATGATACATTATCCAACCTGACACAGTGCATTGTTCAGGGACAGAGCAGCTGGAGGGGGGATATGATACATTATCCAACCTGACACACAGCAGTGCATTGTTCAGGGACAGAGCAGCTGGAGGGGGGATATGATACATTATCCAACCTGACACAGTGCATTGTTCAGGGACAGAGCAGCTGGAGGGGGGATATGATACATTATCCAACCTGACACAGTGCAGTACATTGTTCAGGGACAGAGCAGCTGGAGGGGGATATGATACATTATCCAACCTGACACACAGTGCAGTACATTGTTCAGGGACAGAGCAGCTGGAGGGGGGATATGATACATTATCCAACCTGACACAGTGCATTGTTCAGGGACAGAGCAGCTGGAGGGGGGATATGATATATTATCCAACCTGACACAGTGCATTGTTCAGGGACAGAGCAGCTGGAGGGGGGATATGATACATTATCCAACCTGACACAGTACATTGTTCAGGGGCAGAGCAGCTGGAGGGGGGATATGATACATTATCCAACCTGACACAGGGCATTGTTCAGGGGCAGAGCAGCTGGAGGGGGGATATGATACATTATCCAACCTGACACAGGGCATTGTTCAGGGGCAGAGCAGCTGGAGGGGGGATATGATACATTATCCAACCTGACACAGTGCATTGTTCAGGGACAGAGCAGCTGGAGGGGGGATATGATACATTATCCAACCTGACACACAGCAGTGCATTGTTCAGGGACAGAGCAGCTGGAGGGGGGATATGATACATTATCCAACCTGACACAGTGCATTGTTCAGGGACAGAGCAGCTGGAGGGGGGATATGATACATTATCCAACCTGACACACAGCAGTGCATTGTTCAGGGACAGAGCAGCTGGAGGGGGGGTATGATACATTGCAACCCTCCATTTACCAGTCAGTGAGACCTGGGAATCGAACCGACAACCCCCTGGTTACTGCCCCCACCCCCACAGCCCACAGATATAGGATGAGATGGAGAGAGCAGAATGGTACCTTCTGTAAAATGTTGCTGAGGTCTGTCTTCAGGACAATCTCTAAACTGGCCAACTGGGGACTGACGTCTGGTAACTAGAGAGAGAGGGGATGGAGAGAGAGACAGAGAGAGAGAGAGAGAGAGAGAGAGAGAGAGAGAGAGAGAGAGAGAGAGAGAGAGAGAGAGAGTAAGCAAGAGAGAGAGAGAGAGGTGGAGAGAGAGAGAGTAAGAGAGAGAGAGAGAGAGAGAGTAAGCAAGAGAGAGAGAGTAAGAGAGAGAGAGCGAGAGAGAGAGAGAGAGAGAGAGAGAGACGGAGAGACGGAGAGATGGAGAGATAAACAAAAAGATAATTACTTGACATATTGGACAGAATGAACAAAAAAACAGAGCAAACTAGAATGCTATTTGTCCCTAAACAGAGAGTACACAGTGGCAGAATACCTGACCACTGTGACTGACCCTAAATAGAGAGTGGCAGAATACCTGACCACTGTGACTGACCCTAAACAGAGAGTACACAGTGGCAGAATACCTGACCACTGTGACTGACCCTAAACAGAGAGGACACAGTGGCAGAATACCTGACCACTGTGACTGACCCTAAACAGAGAGTACACAGTGGCAGAATACCTGACCACTGTGACTGACCCTAAACAGAGAGTGGCAGAATACCTGACCACTGTGACTCGATGTTCACATATGGTACAGGTACCACCACCACACTCGATGTTCACATATGGTACAGGTACCACCACCACACTCGATGTTCACATATGGTACAGGTACCACCACCACACTCGATGTTCACATATGGTACAGGTACCACCACCACACTCGATGTTCACATATGGTACAGGTACCACCACCACACTCGATGTTCACATATGGTACAGGTACCACCACCACACTCGATGTTCACATATGGTACAGGTACCACCACCACACTCGATGTTCACATATGGTACAGGTACCACCACCACACTCGATGTTCACATATGGTACAGGTACCACCACCACACTCGATGTTCACATATGTTTCCTGTGGCAATAATGACCTTACATGCTTTGGCGATGTTCACATATGTTTCCTGTGGCAATAATGACCTTACATGCTTTGGCGATGTTCACATATGTTTCCTGTGGCAATAATGACCTTACATGCTTTGGCGATGTTCACATATGTTTCCTGTGGCAATAATGACCTTACATGCTTTGGCGATGTTCACATATGTTTCCTGTGGCAATAATGACCTTACATGCTTTGGCGATGTTCACATATGTTTCCTGTGGCAATAATGACCTTACATGCTTTGGCGATGTTCACATATGTTTCCTGTGGCAATAATGACCTTACATGCTTTGGCGATGTTCACATATGTTTCCTGTGGCAATAATGACCTTACATGCTTTGGCGATGTTCACATATGTTTCCTGTGGCAATAATGACCTTCAATTTGAGAGAGAATAAATCATTCAAGTACCAAGGAAATATGTACATTGTTGCAAATTGAAATTGTAGCACATGTTTAGCGTGTTTAGTATGTTTAGTGTTTAGCATGTTTAGTATTTAGCATGTTTAGTGTTTAGCATGTTTAATGTTTAGCATGTTTAGTGTTTAGCATGTTTAGTGTTTAGCATGTTTAATGTTTAGCATGTTTAGTGTTTAGCATGTTTAGTGTTTAGCATGTTTAGTGTTTAGCATGTTTAGTGTTTAGTATGTTTATTAATTAGCATGTTTAGTGTTTAGCATGTTTAGTGTTTAGCGTGTTTAGTGTTTAGTATGTTTAGTGTTTAGCATGTTTAGTGTTTAGCGTGTTTAGTGTTTAGTATGTTTAGTGTTTAGCATGTTTAGTATTTAGCATGTTTATTGTTTAGCATGTTTAGCATGTTTAGTGTTTAGCATGTTTAGTGTTTAGCATGTTTAATGTTTAGCATGTTTAGTGTTTAGCATGTTTAGTGTTTAGCATGTTTAGTGTTTAGCATGTTTATTAATTAGCATGTTTAGTGTTTAGTATGTTTATTAATTAGCATGTTTAATGTTTAGCATGTTTAGTGTTTAATATGTTTAGTATGTTTAGTGTTTAGCATGTTTAGTGTTTAATATGTTTAGTGTTTAGCATGTTCCTTGTTTAGCATGTTTAGTGTTTAGCATGTTCCTTGTTTAGCATGTTTAGTGTTTAGCATGTTCCTTGTTTAGCATGTTTAGTGTTTAGCATGTTCCTTGTTTAGCATGTTTAGTGTTTAGCATGTTCCTTGTTTAGCATGTTTAGTGTTTAGCATGTTTAGTGTTTAGCATGTTTAGTGTTTAGCATGTTTAGTATTTAGCATGTCTAGTGTTTAGCATGTTTAGTGTTTAGCATGTTTAGCATGTTTAGTGTTTAGCATGTTTAGCATGTTTCGTGTTTAGCATGTTTAGTGTTTAGCATGTTTAGTGTTTAGCATGTTTAGTGTTTAGTATGTTTATTAATTAGCATGTTTAGTGTTTAGCATGTTTAGTGTTTAGCATGTTTAGTGTTTAGCATGTTTAATGTTTAGCATGTTTAGTGTTTAGCATGTTTATTAATTAGCATGTTTAGTGTTTAGTATGTTTATTAATTAGCATGTTTAGTGTTTAGCATGTTTAGTATTTAGCATGTTTGGTGTTTAACATGTTTAGTGTTTAGCATGTTTAGTATTTAGCATGTTTAGTGTTTAGCATGTTTAGTGTTTAGCATGTTTAATGTTTAACATGTTTAGTGTTTAGCATGTTTAGTGTTTAATATGTTTAGTGTTTAGCATGTTTAGTGTTTAGCATGTTTAATGTTTAGCATGTTTAGTGTTTAGCATGTTTAGTGTTTAGCATGTTTTAGTGTTTAGCATGTTTAGTGTTTAGCATGTTTAGTGTTTAGCATGTTTAGTGTTTAGCATGTTTAGTGTTTAGCATGTTTAGTGTTTAGCATGTTTAGTGTTTAGCATGTTTAGTGTTTAGCATGTTTAGTGTTTAGCATGTTTAGCATGTTTAGCATGTTTAGTGTTTAGCATGTTTAGTGTTTAGCATGTTTATTGTTTAGCATGTTTAGCATTTTTAGTATGTTTAGTATTTAGCATGTTTAGTGTTTAGCATGTTTGGCATGTTTAGTGTTTAGCATGTTTAGTGTTTAGCATGTTTAGCATGTTTAGTATGTTTAGTATGTTTAGTATGTTTAGTGTTTAGCATGTTTAGTGTTTAGCATGTTTAGTGTTTAGCATGTTTAGTGTTTAGCATGTTTAGTGTTTAGCATGTTTAGCAAGTTTAGTATGTTTAGTATTTAGCATGTTCAGTGTTTAGCATGTTTAGTGTTTAACATGTTTAGTGTTTAGCATGTTTAGTGTTTAGCATGTTTAGTGTTTAGCATGTTTCCTGTTTAGCATGTTTAGTGTTTAGCATGTTCAGTGTTTAGCATGTTTATTATTTAGCATGTTTAGTATTTAGCATGTTCAGTGTTTAGCATGTTTAGTGTGTAGTTTGAATGGAGTTGCAGGTGTGTAGGTACCCCAGAGAAGTTGCTGTTGATTCCCAGCTGTGGGAGTGTAATGTGGATGTTGTGTTGTGTTCCCCAGCTGCTGTTGATTCCCAGCTGTGGGAGTGTAATGTGGATGTTGTAGCAGGCAGGTGTGTAGGTACCCCAGAGAAGTTGCTGTTGATTCCCAGCTGTGGGAGTGTAATGTGGATGTTGTATCAGGCAGGTGTGTAGGTACCCCAGAGTAGTTGCTGTTGATTCCCAGCTGTGGGAGTGTAATGTGGATGTTGTATCAGGCAGGTGTGTAGGTACCCCAGAGAAGTTGCTGTTGATTCCCAGCTGTGGGAGTGTAATGTGGATGTTGTATCAGGCAGGTATGTAGGTACCCCAGAGTAGTTGCTGTTGATTCCCAGCTGTGGGAGTGTAATGTGGATGTTGTAGCAGGTGTGTAGGTACCCCAGAGAAGTTGCTGTTGATTCCCAGCTGTGGGAGTGTAATGTGGATGTTGTAGCAGGTGTGTAGGTACCCCAGAGAAGTTGCTGTTGATTCCCAGCTGTGGGAGTGTAATGTGGATGGTGTTACAGGTGTGTAGGTACCCCAGAGAAGTTGCTGTTGATTCCCAGCTGTGGGAGTGTAATGTGGATGTTGTTGCAGGTGTGTAGGTACCCCAGAGAAGTTGCTGTTGATTCCCAGCTGTGGGAGTGTAATGTGGATGGTGTTACAGGTGTGTAGGTACCCCAGAGGAGTTGCTGTTGATTCCCAGCTGTGGGAGTGTAATGTGGATCGTGTTACAGGTGTGTAGGTACCCCAGAGAAGTTGCTGTTGATTCCCAGCTGTGGGAGTGTAATGAGGATGTTGTATCAGGCAGGTGTGTAGGTACCCCAGAGAAGTTGCTGTTGATTCCCAGCTGTGGGAGTGTAATGTGGATGTTGTTGCAGGTGTGTAGGTACCCCAGAGAAGTTGCTGTTGATTCCCAGCTGTGGGAGTGTAATGTGTATGTTGTATCAGGTGTGTAGGTACCCCAGAGAAGTTGCTGTTGATTCCCAGCTGTGGGAGTGTAATGTGGATGGTGTAGCAGGTGTGTAGGTACCCCAGAGAAGTTGCTGTTGATTCCCAGCTGTGGGAGTGTAATGCGGATATTGTTGCAGGTGCGTGAAACAGCTCCGTTGGTGCAGGCCGGATCAGACAGGGTGTTGGACAGGGAGGTCCGTTCATACGTCAGACGGAGCGCCAGACGAGACGTTCCCTCATGAAGAACGTCCAACGACGAACTAACACTCTCCAACGCCTCCTTAGACTCACGCAGAGCTACGGAGGACAGGGGGAGAGGAGAGGAGAGGAGAGGAGAGGAGAGGAGAGGAGATGATTGGAGAGGAGAGGAGATGATTGGAGAGGAGAGGAGAGGAGAGGAGAGGAGAGGAGAGAGAGGAGAGGAGAGGAGAGGAGAGGAGAGGAGAGGAGGTCATGTGAGGTGAGGGCATGACACACCACTGACTGGAGGTCAGTTCTAACACTGACACCACTGACTGGAGGTCAGTTCTAATACTGACACCACTGACTGGAGGTCAGTTCTAATCCTGACACCACTGACTGGAGGTCAGTTCTAACACTGACACCACTGACTGGAGGTCACGTCTAATACTGACACCACTGACTGGAGGTCAGTTCTAATACTGACACCACTGACTAGAGGTCAGTTCTAATACTGACACCACTGACTGGAGGTCAGTTCTAATACTGACACCACTGACTGGAGATCAGTTCTAATACTGACACCACTGACTGGAGATCAGTTCTAATACTGACACCACTGGCGACCAGTCTGAGAGGTTAAATGACACTTCTATTATGTTGTTACCTTTAACGGCGTTCTCCACTTTGCCTTGGAAACAGAAGAACACAGAGACAGACGTCAACATGACAGAAGAACTAAGACCACATGTTATAACTGTTGTAGCAGTAATGAGGTATTATAATGTTATAACTGTTGCAGCAGTAATGAGGTATTATAATGTTGTAGCAGTAATGAGGTATTATAATGTTATAATGTTGTAGCAGTAACGAGGTAATATAATGTTATAATGTTGTAGCAGTAATGAGGTATTATAATGTTGTAGCAGTAACGAGGTGTTATAATGTTGTAGCAGTAATGAGGTATTATAATGTTGTAGCAGTAATGAGGTATTATAATGTTGTAGCAGTAATGAGGTATTATAATGTTATAATGTTGTAGCAGTAATGAGGTATTATAATGTTGTAGCAGTAATGAGGTATTATAATGTTATAACTGTTGTAGCAGTAATGAGGTATTATAATGTTGTAGCAGTAATGAGGTATTATAATGTTATAATGTTGTAGCAGTAATGAGGTATTATAATGTTATAATGTTGTAGCAGTAACGAGGTATTATAATGTTGTAGCAGTAACGAGGTATTATAATGTTGTAGCAGTAACAAGGTATTATAATGCTATAATGTTGTAGCAGTAACGAGGTATTATAATGTTATAATGTTGTAGCAGTAATGAGGTATTATAATGTTGTAGCAGTAACGAGGTATTATAATGTTGTAGCAGTAACGAGGTATTATAATGTTGTAGCAGTAATGAGGTATTATAATGTTATAACTGTTGTAGCAGTAACGAGGTATTATAATGTTGTAATGTTGTAACAGTAACGAGGTATTATAATGTTATAATGTTGTAGCAGTAACGAGGTATTATAATGTTGTAGCAGTAATGAGGTATTATAATGTTATAATGTTGTAGCAGTAACGAGGTATTATAATGTTGTAGCAGTAATGAGGTATTATAATGTTATAATGTTGTAGCAGTAATGAGGTATTATAATGTTGTAGCAGTAATGAGGTATTATAATGTTATAATGTTGTAGCAGTAACGAGGTATTATAATGTTATAATGTTGTAGCAGTAATGAGGTATTATAATGTTGTAGCAGTAATGAGGTATTATAATGTTGTAGCAGTAATGAGGTATTATAATGTTGTAGCAGTAACGAGGTATTATAATGTTGTAGCAGTAATGAGGTGTTATAATGTTGTAGCAGTAATGAGGTATTATAATGTTATAATGTTGTAGCAGTAATGAGGTATTATAATGTTGTAGCAGTAACGAGGTATTATAATGTTGTAGCAGTAACGAGGTATTATAATGTTGTAGCAGTAACGAGGTAATATAATGTTGTAGCAGTAACGAGGTAATATAATGTTATAATGTTGTAGCAGTAACGAGGTATTATAATGTTGTAGCAGTAATGAGGTATTATAATGTTGTAGCAGTAATGAGGTATTATAATGTTATAACTGTTGTAGCAGTAATGAGGTATTATAATGTTATAACTGTTGTAGCAGTAATGAGGTATTATAATGTTGTAGCAGTAATGAGGTATTATAATGTTATAATGTTGTAGCAGTAATGAGGTATTATAATGTTATAATGTTGTAGCAGTAATGAGGTATTATAATGTTGTAGCAGTAACGAGGTATTATAATGTTGTAGCAGTAACGAGGTATTATAATGTTATAATGTTGTAGCAGTAACAAGGTATTATAATGTTATAATGTTGTAGCAGTAATGAGGTATTATAATGTTGTAGCAGTAATGAGGTATTATAATGTTGTAGCAGTAACGAGGTATTATAATGTTGTAGCAGTAATGAGGTATTATAATGTTGTAGCAGTATTATAATGTTGTAGCAGTAATGAGGTATTATAATGTTGTAGCAGTAATGAGGTATTATAATGTTGTAGCAGTAATGAGGTATTATAATGTTGTAGCAGTAACGAGGTATTATAATGTTGTAACTGTTGTAGCAGTAACGAGGTATTATAATGTTGTAGCAGTAACGAGGTATTATAATGTTGTAGCAGTAATGAGGTATTATAATGTTATAATGTTGTAGCAGTAACGAGGTATTATAATGTTATAATGTTGTAGCAGTAACGAGGTATTATAATGTTATAATGTTGTAGCAGTAACGAGGTATTATAATGTTATAATGTTGTAGCAGTAATGAGGTATTATAATGTTGTAGCATAATGAGGTATTATAATGTTATAATGTTGTAGCAGTAATGAGGTATTATAATGTTATAATGTTGTAGCAGTAATGAGGTATTATAATGTTGTAGCAGTATAATGAGGTATTATAATGTTATAATGTTGTAGCAGTAATGAGGTATTATAATGTTATAATGTATGTTGTAGCAGTAATGAGGTATTATAATGTTGTGTAATGTTGTAGCAATGTGAGGTATTATAATGTTGTAGCAGTAACGAGGTTATAATGTTGTAGCAGTAATGAGGTATTATAATGTTATAATGTTGTAGCAGTAGCAGTAATGAGGTATTATAATGTTGTAATGTTGTAGCATTATAATGTTGTTGTAGCAGTAATGAGGTATTATAATGTTGTAGCAGTAATGAGGTATTATAATGTTATAATGGTAGCAGTATAATAATGTTGTAGCAGTAATGAGGTATTATAATGTTATAATGTTGTAGCAGTAATGAGGTATTATAATGTTGTAGCAGTAATGAGGTATATATGTTATAATGTTGTAGCAGTAATGAGGTATTATAATGTTATAATGTTGTAGCAGTAATGAGGTATTATAATGTTGTAGCAGTAATGAGGTATTATAATGTTGTTGTATAATGTTATTATAATGTTGTAGCAGTAATGAGGTATTATAATGTTATAATGTTGTAGCAGTAATGAGGTATTATAATGTTGTAATGTTGAGGTATATAATATAATGTTGTAGCAGTAATGAGGTAGTTGTATTATAATGTTATAATGTTGTAGCAGTAATGAGGTATTATAATGTTATAATGTTGAGGTATTATAATGTTGTAGCAGTAATGAGGTATTATAATGTTGTAGCAGTAATGAGGTATTATAATGTTGTAGCAGTAATGAGGTATTATAATGTTGTAGCAGTAACGAGGTATTATAATGTTATAATGTTGTAGCAGTAACGAGGTATTATAATGTTGTAGCAGTAATGAGGTATTATAATGTTATAATGTTGTAGCAGTAATGAGGTATTATAATGTTATAATGTTGTAGCAGTAACGAGGTATTATAATGTTATAATGTTGTAGCAGTAACGAGGTATTATAATGTTATAATGTTGTAGCAGTAACGAGGTATTATAATGTTATAATGTTGTAGCAGTAACGAGGTATTATAATGTTATAATGTTGTAGCAGTAACGAGGTATTATAATGTTGTAGCAGTAATGAGGTATTATAATGTTATAATGTTGTAGCAGTAATGAGGTATTATAATGTTGTAGCAGTAATGTTGTAGCAGTAATGAGGTATTATAATGTTATAATGTTGTAGCAGTAATGAGGTATTATAATGTTGTAGCAGTAATGAGGTATTATAATGTTATAATGTTGTAGCAGTAATGAGGTATTATAATGTTATAATGTTGTAATAACGAGTAATAATGTTATAATGTTGTAGCAGTAATGAGGTATTATAATGTTGTAGCAGTAATGAGGTATTATAATGTTATAATGTTGTAGCAGTAATGAGGTATTATAATGTTATAATGTAGCAGTAATGAGGTATTATAATGTTATAATGTTGTAAGTAATGTTATAATGTTGTAGCAGTAATGAGGTATTATAATGTTGTAGCAGTAATGAGGTATTATAATGTTATAATGTTGTAGCAGTAACGAGGTATTATAATGTTGTAGCAGTAATGAGGTATTATAATGTTATAATGTTATAGCAGTAATGAGGTATTATAATGTTGTAGCAGTAATGAGGTATTATAATGTTATAATGTTGTAGCAGTAATGAGGTATTATAATGTTGTAGCAGTAATGAGGTATTATAATGTTAAATGTTGTAGCAGTAATGAGGTATTATAATGTTGTAGCAGTAATGAGGTATTATAATGTAGTAGCAGTAATGATAATGTTTATTAGCAGTAATGTTATAATGTTGTAGCAGTAATGAGGTATTATAATGTTGTAGCAGTAATGAGGTATTATAATGTTGTAGCAGTAATGAGGTATTATAATATAATGTTGTAGCAGTAATGAGGTATTATAATGTTGTAGCAGTAATGAGGTATTATAATGTTGTAGCAGTAATGAGGTATTATAATGTTGTAGCAGTAATGAGGTATTATAATGTTATAATGTTGTAGCAGTAATGAGGTATTATAATGTTGTAGCAGTAATGAGGTATTATAATGTTGTAAGTAACGTTTATAATGTTGTAGCAGTAATGAGGTATTATAATGTTGTAGCAGTAATGAGGTATTATAATGTTGTAGCAGTAATGAGGTAATGTTATAATGTTGTAGCAGTAATGAGGTATTATAATGTTGTAGCAGTAATGAGGTATTATAATGTTGTAGCAGTAATGAGGTATTATAATGTTGTAGCAGTAATGAGGTATTATAATGTTGTAGCAGTAATGAGGTATTATAATGTTGTAGCAGTAATGAGGTATTATAATGTTATAATGTTGTAGCAGTAATGAGGTATTATAATGTTGTAGCAGTAATGAGGTATTATAATGTTAGTAATGAGGTATGTAGCAGTAATGAGGTATTATAATGTTGTAGCAGTAATGAGGTATTATAATGTTGTAGCAGTAATGAGGTTTATAATGTTGTAGCAGTAATGAGGTATTATAATGTTGTAGCAGTAATGAGGTATTATAATGTTGTAGCAGTAATGAGGTATTATAATGTTATAATGTTGTAGCAGTAATGAGGTATTATAATGTTGTAGCAGTAATGTTTATAATGTTAAATTGTAGCAGTAATGAGGTATTATAATGTTGTAGCAGTAATGAGGTATTATAATGTTATAATGTTATAATGTTGTAGCAGTAATGAGGTATTATAATGTTGTAGCAGTAATGTTTATAATGTTGTAGCAGTAATGAGGTATTATAATGTATTATAATGTTATAATGTTGTAGCAGTAATGAGGTATTATAATGTTGTAGCAGTAATGTAATGAGGTATAATGTTATAATGTTGTAGCAGTAATGAGGTATTATAATGTTATAATGTTGTAGCAGTAATGAGGTATTATAATGTTGTAGCAGTAACTGTTGTTGTAGCAGTAACGAGGTATTATAATGTTGTAGCAGTAACGAGGTATTATAATGCTATAATGTTGTAGCAGTAATGAGGTATTATAATGTTATAATGTTGTAGCAGTAATGAGGTATTATAATGTTATAGCAGTAATGAGGTATTATAATGTTGTAGCAGTAACAAGGTATTATAATGTTATAATGTTGTAGCAGTAATGAGGTATTATAATGTTGTAGCAGTAACGAGGTATTATAATGTTATAATGTTGTAGCAGTAATGAGGTATTATAATGTTGTAGCAGTAATGAGGTATTATAATGTTATAGCAGTAACGAGGTATTATAATGTTGTTATAGCAGTAATGAGGTATTATAATGTTATAATGTTGTAGCAGTAATGAGGTATTATAATGTTGTAGCAGTAATGAGGTATTATAATGTTGTAGCAGTAATGAGGTATTATAAATGTTGTAGCAGTAATGAGGTATTATAATGTTGTAGCAGTAACGAGGTATTATAATGTTATAGCAGTAATGAGGTATTATAATGTTATAATGTTGTAGCAGTAATGAGGTATTATAATGTTGTAGCAGTAACGAGGTATTATAATGTTGTAGCAGTAATGAGGTATTATAATGTTATAATGTTGTAGCAGTAATGAGGTATTATAATGTTGTAGCAGTAACGAGGTATTATAATGTTGTAGCAGTAATGAGGTATTATAATGTTATAACTGTTGTAGCAGTAATGAGGTATTATAATGTTGTAGCAGTAATGAGGTATTATAATGTTATAATGTTGTAGCAGTAACGAGGTATTATAATGTTGTAGCAGTAACGAGGTATTATAATGTTATAATGTTGTAGCAGTAATGAGGTATTATAATGTTGTAGCAGTAACGAGGTATTATAATGTTATAACTGTTGTAGCAGTAATGAGGTATTATAATGTTATAACTGTTGTAGCAGTAACGAGGTATTATAATGTTGTAGCAGTAACGAGGTATTATAATGTTATAATGTTGTAGCAGTAACGAGGTATTATAATGTTATAACTGTTGTAGCAGTAATGAGGTATTATAATGTTATAACTGGTGTAGCAGTAATGAGGTATTATAATGCTATAATGTTGTAGCAGTAACGAGGTATTATAATGTTATAATGTTGTAGCAGTAACGAGGTATTATAATGTTATAATGTTGTAGCAGTAATGAGGTATTATAATGTTATAGCAGTAACGAGGTATTATAATGTTGTAGCAGTAACAAGGTATTATAATGTTATAACTGTTGTAGCAGTAATGAGGTATTATAATGTTATAATGTTGTAGCAGTAATGAGGTATTATAATGTTGTAGCAGTAATGAGGTATTATAATGTTGTAGCAGTAATGAGGTATTATAATGTTGTAGCAGTAATGAGGTATTATAATGTTGTAGCAGTAATGAGGTATTATAATGTTGTAGCAGTAATGAGGTATTATAATGTTGTAGCAGTAATGAGGTATTATAATGTTGTAGCAGTAATGAGGTATTATAATGTTGTAGCAGTAATGAGGTATTATAATGTTGTAGCAGTAATGAGGTATTATAATGTTGTAGCAGTAATGAGGTATTATAATGTTGTAGCAGTAATGAGGTATTATAATGTTATAATGTTGTAGCAGTAATGAGGTATTATAATGTTGTAGCAGTAATGAGGTATTATAATGTTGTAGCAGTAATGAGGTATTATAATGTTGTAGCAGTAACGAGGTATTATAATGTTGTAGCAGTAATGAGGTATTATAATGTTGTAGCAGTAACGAGGTATTATAATGTTGTAGCAGTAATGAGGTATTATAATGTTGTAGCAGTAACGAGGTATTATAATGTTATAATGTTGTAGCAGTAACGAGGTAATATAATGTTGTAGCAGTAACGAGGTATTATAATGTTGTAGCAGTAATTATAATGTTGTAGCAGTAACGAGGTATTATAATGTTGTAGCAGTAACGAGGTATTATAATGTTGTAGCAGTAATGAGGTATTATAATGTTGTAGCAGTAATGAGGTATTATAATGTTATAGCAGTAACGAGGTATTATAATGTTGTAGCAGTAACGAGGTAATATAATGTTGTAGCAGTAATGAGGTATTATAATGTTGTAGCAGTAATGAGGTATTATAATGTTGTAACAGTAACGAGGTATTATAATGTTATAATGTTGTAGCAGTAACGAGGTAATATAATGTTGTAGCAGTAACGAGGTATTATAATGTTATAATGTTGTAGCAGTAACGAGGTAATATAATGTTGTAGCAGTAACGAGGTATTATAATGTTATAATGTTGTAGCAGTAATGAGGTAATATAATGTTATAATGTTGCAGCAGTAATGAGGTATTATAATGTTATAGCAGTAACGAGGTATTATAATGTTGTAGCAGTAACAAGGTATTATAATGTTATAACTGTTGTAGCAGTAATGAGGTATTATAATGTTGTAGCAGTAACAAGGTATTATAATGTTATAATGTTGTAGCAGTAATGAGGTATTATAATGTTGTAGCAGTAATGAGGTATTATAATGTTATAGCAGTAATGAGGTATTATAATGTTGTAGCAGTAACGAGGTATTATAATGTTATAATGTTGTAGCAGTAACGAGGTATTATAATGTTATAGCAGTAACGAGGTATTATAATGTTGTAGCCGTAACGAGGTAATATAATGTTATAATGTTGTAGCAGTAATGAGGTATTATAATGTTATAGCAGTAACGAGGTATTATAATGTTATAGCAGTAATGAGGTATTATAATGTTATAACTGTTGTAGCAGTAATGAGGTATTATAATGTTATAGCAGTAATTATAATGTTGTAGCAGTAACGAGGTATTATAATGTTGTAGCAGTAACAAGGTATTATAATGTTATAACTGTTGTAGCAGTAATGAGGTATTATAATGTTGTAGCAGTAATGAGGTATTATAATGTTATAGCAGTAATGAGGTGTTATAATGTTGTAGCAGTAATGAGGTATTATAATGTTGTAGCAGTAATGAGGTATTATAATGTTATAATGTTGTAGCAGTAACGAGGTATTATAATGTTGTAGCAGTAATGAGGTATTATAATGTTGTAGCAGTAACGAGGTATTATAATGTTGTAGCAGTAATGAGGTATTATAATGTTATAACTGTTGTAGCAGTAACGATGCATTATAATGTTGTAGCAGTAATGAGGTATTATAATGTTGTAGCAGTAATGAGGTATTATAATGTTGTAGCAGTAACGAGGTATTATAATGTTGTAGCAGTAATGAGGTATTATAATGTTGTAGCAGTAATGAGGTATTATAATGTTGTAGCAGTAACGAGGTATTATAATGTTATAATGTTGTAGCAGTAACGAGGTATTATAATGTTGTAGCAGTAATGAGGTATTATAATGTTATAATGTTGTAGCAGTAACGAGGTATTATAATGTTATAATGTTGTAGCATGTAACGATGTATTATAATGTTGTAGCAGTAATGAGGTATTATAATGTTGTAGCAGTAATGAGGTATTATAATGTTGTAGCAGTAACGAGGTATTATAATGTTATAATGTTGTAGCAGTAATGAGGTATTATAATGTTGTAGCAGTAACGAGGTATTATAATGTTATAATGTTGTAGCAGTAACGAGGTATTATAATGTTGTAGCAGTAATGAGGTATTATAATGTTGTAGCAGTAACGAGGTATTATAATGTTATAATGTTGTAGCAGTAATGAGGTATTATAATGTTGTAGCAGTAATGAGGTATTATAATGTTGTAGCAGTAATGAGGTATTATAATGTTGTAGCAGTAATGAGGTATTATAATGTTGTAGCAGTAATGAGGTATTATAATGTTGTAACAGTAACGAGGTATTATAATGTTGTAGCAGTAATGAGGTATTATAATGTTGTAGCAGTAACGAGGTATTATAATGTTGTAGCAGTAATGAGGTATTATAATGTTGTAGCAGTAATGAGGTATTATAATGTTGTAGCAGTAATGAGGTATTATAATGTTGTAGCAGTAACGATGCATTATAATGCTATAACTGTAGTAGCTGTAGCGATGCATTATAATGCCATCTCTGACCATGTAGTGCTGTTGTGTGGTTGTCCCACCTAACGACCTGAAGATGAAAGCACGAACTGGAAGTCGCTCTGGATAAGCAGGTTATAAATGTGTTATAAAGATGGTATAGGGGTGTTATAAAGATGGTATAAGGGTGTTATAAAGGTATTAGACATGTGTTATGAAGGTGATACGGAGTGTTATAA